>NC_092202.1:1015000-1075000 GCF_043641665.1 Enoplosus armatus | reverse complement strand
TTGAAAGGAAACCAACATGTTTTATTCCAGGTGCCTCCTCCATCTCTCGTCCTGTTTTAATGTTCATTCTGTTTCATTTCTGTCTGCTCTCCTTTTTGTTTACTGCGTCTTTTAATGTTCATTCTGTTTTTATGAATCCTCCACGAGGGATCAGGCGATGAGATCTGGAGCTCAAGCAGACAAATACAGAAATAAACGGTGTGAATGCGATTTATTTACATACATATATACGAAACCATTTCTGTTCTTATGCACTGACATCCACAAAGAACTCGCTGTTATTTGGTACCTTTGCTCACACTTTGTCACCTGTAAAACAAAATGTACATTTTGCGTGTTCAGCTCTGTGTGGCCTGAAAGGCGACAACCAGGGCAGCAAAAAATCTACAGACGTGCTCACGAAGCTCAACGCTGGTGATGAATGAACATTTTTTTCGGTCCAGAGCTTCTTTAATCTGTGTTTTGGCAGCAGGAGAGTTCTCCCTCCTCCTCCTCCTCCTCCTCTCACCTCCCTCTCTGCATCACAATCTTTCTCTCTATTTACTCCCTTTTGTTTGTCTTTCTTATGTCCCCTTCCCTCTTCACATCTGCTCATTACTGCACCAAGACGAAGACGTTCAAGACTGATGCGTCTGTCTCCTCTCTGCTGAGCTGTTCCGATGCTGAACGACGTTTATTATTGCAGAATCCAGTCTTCCCTCCCGGAGCTCTCCTCCTCTTCATCATTTTAATCAGCAGGAAGTGAGCAGGACTTTTATTTTTGCAACAAAGCCACAGAGACATTTTGATCACCAGAATCGTACCAAAGTAAAAGCATGAGGTTTATTGCCGTTGTTGTTGTTTTGGCCAGCAGGGCGGCGTGAGTCCGTCTGCTCTGCTCAGGTGAATCTGAGCAAAACGCTGAGTCACCCTGAGATCCATTAGAGTGGCTCTGTACGCAAACTAAGAAGTTAGCTGTGCTTTTATGGCGTTTCTTTGCCGTTTTAATCAGGTTTTTATGGACATTTTCCTCCTTTGTTTCTCATTTTTATTGAGTCGTGAAATAACGTTTGCTTTGCCTGATGGCAAATAAAAAGCCATTTTGCACCAGCGAGGTTAGTTTTCATTTTGAATCATAATACCCACTCATGTAAACAGGAGACATTTTATTGTGCTTCAGGCTGTAAAACTGAAGCAGCAGGAAATTACAACTTTTCAGAAAATTCTCTACAGGGATCAGTACATTAGAATATTGATATGCATTATTGTAATATTTCCCTCAGAATTATTTTTTTATATTAAGTATTTCTTTTCTTTTCTCAAAGTTAAGATTAAACGTATTAGGCGGACCACGTTTCCCATGAATCCTATAACTTCCTGTCATAAAGTGGATGTCTTGATGCATCTTCACTTACATCTCCCTGGTTACATGCACGAAAATGAAAATATAAAGTTAGATTATAACAATAATAATAAATAAATAATAATTTATCAACACACACAGTTGTCAGATCTGCAGCCAGCGTTAGTCTGTCATACTTTAAGATGTTGTGGTGGGTGTAGCTGAAGGACGTGTTGGGGCTGCAGAGGCCCTGTTCACACCTGGTGTTAACATTCACACCTGTTCTCAGAGCTGTCCACACGTGATTAATGCCAGGTGTGAACCGGGCCAGAGAGACCACGTGGAGACAACAAGAAGTGTGATCGGTCAGCGGCTAACAGTCTGTGAGTTTCAGGACATGTATGTCTGGAAACACGTTGTTGAATTTGCGCGTGACAAACGGTGTCGTCATGCCGACATCAGGAACGTGTTGCGCTGGAGGGAAACTACAAACGACGCATTTTCTCACTTCATTTGGAGGACTTGTTGCTAGCTAGCACTAACTGTAAGTGAGGAACTATGTTTCCTTAATTAAACGGACCCTCGGCCAATGAACGTCCTCCAGCTGACAGTTTGTTATATTTCTGTCATTATCTGATGATGAAGTCTGACGATTTCGAAACACATTTGGATTAATTGTTACCTGCTGGGTTCAAACCTGTGGCATCATTAATACAACACACACACACACACTCTTACAGTCTGTTGACACTCCAATCATCCGCTGTGTTTTGGTGTGTTTGAGGACTGTTCACCTTCACTGAGAGGCTTCTATTTACCCCATTTTAGCTTCAATGGCCTCCTGTCTGCACACACACACACACACAGTGTACAGTATGTCTGTCCGCCTGTCTCAGCGCTATCATTAGTGAGACAGCTGAGTGTCTCCATCCACTCTGCAGCGGTTCATCGTGTCCTCAACCTGCCGACTCTTCAAAAAGTGAACAACGCTGAGTCATGACACCGTTCTGCACACACGCACACGTGTTTGTACATGTATATTTGTGAGGACCCTTATTGATACAATGAATTCCTCAGCTCCCTAAAACCCTAAAACACTCAAAACAATCCTGGACATGAGGACAGAATGTCATGACTCAAAATGTCTTCACTTTCCACAAATGTCCTCACAATCCTAAAATGTCCTCTCTTTCCACAATGTCCTCACAATCCTAAAATGTCCCCTCTTTCCACAAATGTCCTCACTTTCTAAAACTCTGTCTCTGGCCAGCATTTTCTTAGCAACCATTAGGTCGTTTCATCTCGGTCATTTGGAGGATGTCAGGGCGGATCAATTGGCATCCAAAGCAAAATGACTGGAGACCAAGATTCATGTCCCATCTTGTCCTTCAAGTCAGCATTGATTTGTCATTATCTGAACAAGACAAGGATCAATCTTTCCTTAAGATTAATTAAGTGTTTTAGAAGCCTAATCTCATCCGTGTCTTCAAGGATGAGGCTGATGGTGTTCTATATTTTTATGAAAAGACTAAAACCAACATCCGTCTGACTGCCTGGCTTCCTGTCTGTGGCTCATTGGTTCCTACTGAAGACGTAAATCTTTAAAAACTCCTCACAAACATGTAGTTTCATGTTTAAGAAGGCTCATTTCCTCGAACAGCTGCTCACTGTAGTTTTTATCAAACAGGAGGAAATAGTGCATTTGTTTGGGACTATTTTCAGCGGCGGATTAATCCACATATCCCCATCGATGTGTTTTAGCAGCATGAGTCTCCCACACTGTGTGTGTGTGTGTGGAGAGATAAAAACTAAAAACCTATTAAATCAAGTCTGATTATAATCCCAGTCTAACCTTCCCCACACTGTAGGTCATCACTTCATCTTTCAATCACACACACACACTATTATGAATATGATTATCCTCCCTACTGCATCAATATTAGCTCAGCTCCATCATATATTGAGCTGTGAGTGGACTGACTGTGAATATGTGTTTTTATTGTTAAACTGTGTCTTTTAATGATTTTATATTAAAATGTTATAAAAGTTTGATCCAACGCAACTTTGAACTCATTAAAAGTTAATTTATTGTTCTTTTTTTAAATTAGGATCATTCACAATTTAAAAGTACGAATCCTTAAGATCTATTTCACTTTAATGAAATGTGGTAAATTTTCATTGATCTCTAAAAAGTATTGAATATATCTCAAGTTGTTTTTTTATGTTCTGAATTATAATTTAAATCACTTTTAATGTAAAAGGTACGGTGGCCCTGAGGGTGAAAACACAACATTTCAGAGAACAAAATACAACTTATTGACTTATTAATATCAGGGTCAGTATAATTGTAACACAATCATATCACCAACAATATGTGTGGATGCACAACAAACACAAACATTGGCACTGGATGTTACACATTTAGTTTTATTATTGTATGTATTTTATAATGTTTTAATTGTGCAAAGAAATAACCAAACAAGATGCTTTTCTGAGGCGTCTTTTCTTTGTTTAAATCCATCTTGTGTGTTTTGTTTTTCTTTTCCTTTTTTTGTGTCGCCTGCCGCTTTTTATTAGTTTATATTCTGCACTTTTTCAAGAGGTTAAAGCCTTTTATGGAGCAGTCAAACATCTGCTTCATTGGGACCGTGTGGTTTGATCAGATCACTGTTTGATCGCAGAGACGTTTACTTTTGATCCCGGAAACTGCTGAAAACACTGAAACTGATGTGACGTTAAGTAGAAGAGAAGTCGACTGTGCCAGTTTCAGGAACTACATGACCTACTGGCATCTCATCTTCCTCCACCATCATCCTCCCATCTCTTCCTCCATCTTTCATCTCTCTGAAACAGGTAATTTGAATTTCTGACTCTGACCATTAAAGGCCACATGATTCTCTCTCTCTCTAAATCTTCCTGTCCTCTGGCCCTTAATGAGCGAACTATTGATTATCCCATAGATCAGCGAACTCTATTGATCGCACTGATGTTCTGACACCCAAAACCATGGCGAGGTAGAAAGAGTGATGATCTTCGTGTAGCTATATTGATGCAGGAAGTAGATCTATCAATTAGGACAGGTGGGATAATGAGGATGAATGATGAAGATGTAGCAGAGCCTCTGTGACGAGGAATTTAGCTTTGAAATAAGCTTTCAAACTGAAGCTCGAGGTCTCCAGATTAAGACTTTTATTAAAGCAGCACTAAAATCAAATCTGTGGTTTGATCTTAAACTCGGAGCTAAGCAGAATAATTTGACCTACAGTTCAAATTAAAAGGGAAATTGAAAATTTAAAACAGAACAACGGCAAATACAATATCATTACTTTAGTACTCAGGATAATCATATTGAATATATTGAAATAACAAATTATTATTATCAAATGGCAATTAAAAAAATTGAAATGTGTAATTTAAAATGAAATTAAAAACACATCTGCCCTGGTCCATTTAACTTCATAGTTTTGGTTTTTATGATGTCAATTTATATTTACTATATATTTTCCATTATCAGTTTGTCATTTCAGTATTTCTTTTCCATTTTGACTTTTAATTCTATAACGTGATCCTCCATTACAAAGCAACAGTTGATCAGCAGATAGTGCTGCTGGTGCTCTTTAACAGATGAGACATGCGTTCATCTCTCAGAAACCAGGAAACATCACCTGTCCAAAGATAAACAACCAAAAAGATGCACCTCTCGGAAAGCAAATGAAAAGAAAGGCAACCTTTGACTGACCCTAGTTGAGCAGACATGCTCAGAAAGACAAAACATACACAAGAAAGAGCATTGACACGTCAGATCTCTGCCCTTTGATCGAATCACAAAAACGCGTAATCGGCTCTATCAAACAGAATGACATCGAGCCTGATTCCTCTGATCAGAGGTGGTTTTATTCTATTGATCTTTTATTCTGACAATTAGTGAAATAAAAGGCAGCAGGTGTATTTGAAGAGAGACAAAGAAGCAGAGGTCTGGGAGAATATTGTTCATAACATGGTCGGCCCATAAGAAATAGTAAATTAAAAGGTATTTAATGGATATTATTGGACTCCCCTCTAACTTATCATGCTGCGCTGGTAAGTTTGCTTTCAGTGTTTGTGTATCTGTGTTTGTGTATTTTGTTACCTGTAGAGTACCATGTGAAAAGTATGTTTTGTACTGAAATATTGCAGGGTGTGAAAAAATTAAAATCTACATAACAAAATTCTTCATTGCTTTTCTCACTAAAAGTCATATTTGCTTATAAAACTCTGTCGACATGAACAAGAAAAAAAAGGACTTTGTATTTTGAGGCTGAGTATCAGTAACGTGGCAGGTCTGTGATGAGCGACAACAAAGGGATTCATTCATAAAAAAGTGGAAATGTTTGCTATGAAAGTAACTTTCTTCAGTGTATTTTTAATTCAGAATTCTCAGATGAAACTGCTGAGATTTCCTATCACAAACAGTAGAGTATCATCAGCGAAAAGACGTCAGGTCTGCGCCGTCGTCTCTGCTGCTTCACATTAATTAACACTTCAACAATGTGGCAGCATAAACATCAACAGATGTCATGTTTCAAGTTTCAAAAAACTTCTAAAATTGTTTTTAATTGTCAGCGGTTGAAGAATCAGAACATATTTTCTGGCAAGATGGAGACGATTTGTGACTATTTACTTCTTGAGCACAGTTGAATTAATATGGTTCCTGTCAGAAAATACACTGAGATGTGATCATTTAAACACACATACACACAGTACACACCTGCATCTAGTTTATCATATATTCTGCTGCATCTGTGTCCATAATGTTCCAGCAGCAGGACATCATTTCTGTTCAGCTCACAGCTGCAGATGAAGATAACAGGTGTTAAAACCTGTGTAACACTCAGAGAAGCTTCAGGTTTTCATTTTCCAGCCACAGACATTTCACCCTCAACAAGGCTTAATGTGTCAACAATGTGATTTTCTTCTTTTCTTCTTTTGTGTGTGTAAAGTGTCCCTGAGGTTACACAAAATGTGGTTAAAATCAACTCAAGTGTATTATTTACACTAAAAACATCATTTTTACATCATCATACTTCAAATCCGTGCAGGAGTGAATCTCACGCCACACGGAGCTCACTGGTTCTGGGTTTAAATCCACCCTGAATCCTAAAATCTACCAGGATTCAACTAAAATCTGTTGGGAGCTAAGAAGCCACAAACACTTCAGGTTTGAGTAAATAAAGTAAATAATGTTCACAACACACAGATACAGTCATGGCCAGATACACCTAGCTGTTACAAGCTTTGCTGTTTGGCCCCTATTGGCTGGTCTTGTTTTGACACAGTTTTGACTAAGAACCCTGGAGTCAGAGAGGACAGGAGATCCAGGAGGCCCATAAGCTCCCTGTTGGTCTGTTTGCTATTTAAAGTAGAACTAAGCATCGTGAAGCATCACGTGTCTTGGTAGCAGCGGATAAATAAATACACTCTGTAAGACAAACGAGACTGTCCAGTGTTTCCTTTGTCAAAATCTGTACAAAGATAATCCTGAATCCTCTTGACCTCTCTGGTCTTCTGCAGGCGGTAAATGTGTTTACGTTCAACTCAGACAACATGGTTCTGTTCCCGAATCTGACAGGAATTATGAAATCAAGTTTAATCGTTCAGTCTTTCATTTTTTAACCATCACCTGAATCAAACTGTGTGCTGCTTGTTCTCAGCTTCTGTTTGTAGCGGCGATAATAAGAACGTGCCTCGTAGTCTGGCAGCAAATCACATCAAATGTTGAGATGAAATAACAGCAACTACTGTGTCAACATGTGGTACAGAGACGACGCTCTGAAGACATTATTATCTGCAGATGTCGGTAGGTTCAGTACGTCTCTTCCCTGCAGATCCCTGATCCTTGAGGCCTCTGGTTTGAAGCCCAGTTTGTCTCTCAGCTCTGATTCCTCTTCTTGATCCTCAGCCCGAGGGCGTAGAAATACATTTATCAAACGGATCACAGGCTGAAAAGTGCTTGAAGAACCCCGGCTGTATTTAAGTTCCTCCTCCTTGCATCCATTGAAAGAAAACCCCTTCAAGGCCTTTGGGTTTTTTTTTTTCAGATTCACAAACTTTCAAGGATTTATGGAGGCCTGCAAATCCCACAGGGCTGGAGGTCTGAGGCTGAAGGTTTGGATTATTCAAATCCTCCTTCAGATCTGTGTACACTGGTAGAAGGTCTCGTTTATCCTGCAGCTGCTCTGCTTCACAATACATCCCCAATCTGAGCAGCTTTCTACTGAGAGCGAGTCAGAGGCAGATGTGTTAGAGGCTACAGCTGTAGTCAGAGTTGTATATCGATGTCCGTTAAAGTTTGGACTCGATTAAAGATGTATAGAAACGGCCAAAAGTTAGATTAAAGGCGTTTTGTGATTTCTGAGAGATCTGAGTGTTAAAACATACATGACCCAACTTGAGTTTCTGAGTGTCGGCTTTAGGTTTCCCCGAGGAACTCCTGGCTTTAGATCGTACCCGTGATTTCAGAAAAGGCCTCTGATGAAGACATTGGCGATTAATTGATCATGCGATCAATAAAGGAAATATAATTGGTTGAGAATATTGATCTGATCTAATGACTCTGCTCTCTGTTTGGTTTTGGAGGCCCGGTCATACCAGCATTCATCACAGCAAAATAGTTATCAAGTGACCAACAACCCGTCTTGATCAGGGTGACCTGTGAGGGAGCTGAGCTGTTAAGTCCTGACCAGTTTACAGGAATCAATGGGACAAATACATCGTTTGAATAAACTGTGAACTTCCTGAGAGTCTGAGTGTGCAGACAGGGATGATACGCTCACATGCACTTCCTCTCTTTCTCTACTGACTGTAGACTGTGGTCTTCCAGATGATTTGCAGTCACAACATGTCCTTATTTCTTAAGGGACAAAGTCTGGAAATTAATCTGCTGCTGGAGCCCGACATGAGCGCTGCACAGTGATCTATCTGTCCACTGCAGGCTGGATTTTCAAACTTTATTCATAGAGGGAGAGTTGACCAAGCGTGAACAGTGTGTGTCAGTCCTGCCCTGCTTTACATTTGGACACCTTTTACACAGTGAGATAGAGCAGAAGCCAAACTCCAGCTCAGGTTTCTGCTGTGCGTTGAGGTGGTCCACACTCAGGAGGCAGAGGGAATCTACAGTTCAACTCTGAAGGGAAGTGGACATAAGAACGCTGGGACGACAGAAAATGAGGACATGCAGACTTGAGCTTAATGAACTGAAGAAGGGAACGATGTTTTTTCCAGACAAACTTGTGTAACGATTCAGGCTTCGAGGCAGCCAGACGTCTGACTGCACAATTATGTAAAAACAAACACAAAACACAAAACGCAGCCCAACGTTAGAAACCCAGGAGAAGACACCGGGAAGAGGATTTTTCAGGAACATTACAGCGAGTCATATATTCACCCGCCGCTTGTGGGTGAAATTAAGTATTTGAGTTCATTAGAGCTGCCATCAGTGGGCAACAGACTGAGTGAAATCCTCCCATCAGCCATTACTGCTGAGAAAACAGGAGGCAATTTGTAGGTTAAAAGCCAATAAATCGGCTCGTGGTGATGGCTTCCCATCAGCAGTACACAAACCTTCAGGGAGGAGCCGAGGTCTTTAGACCCATCATCCCCTCTCACACAGAGCCTTGCAGAGAGCAGATCCAGCCCATTACGGAAAGAGGACTCACCAGGACCACGTTTATCAGGGACAGAAGTCTGGTTTAAAGGAGCAAACCACCGGATCTGTACACGATGTGTGTATTTGACATCACTGCAGATCATTTCACAGATGAGTTTAAGGTCGTCGTACATGTTCATCAAAGAACATAAGAACAACGTAGATCATAAGGAGAGTCCTCGGCCGTAATGATGATATTCCTGATGAGCTGCTGACCCCCATCAACAGGCCTAGTGACTCTACTGTCTTGTTTTATGTCATCTCGTACAGATCAGTGTGAATCCACGTCTCTGTGCTGCGTCCTGGACTTCAGAAGGTGGAGAAACCCCCATAGTTATTACAGTGTTAGCAGGTTTCATCCTGTAATCTGCTGCTTCACTGGAGCGTCGGGAGGCTTTAGAGTCCCGATCCATCGGCCGGTCTGTTTCCTGAAGGAGGGGGGTTTAAATAAAGATCTGTTTCTGCACAGCATGGATCGATGTGGGAAAGGTGGGGGAGGTGACCAACCATGAGTCTCATTAACATTTATTCCTTTCTTGTGTGACAATGGACTAAAAATATTGATTACATGTTGTGTAACTGATTGGCAGTAAAATCAACCAACGTGTCACTGAAGGCACAACAAAGTATTTCCTCCTCCACAGCTCTGACACATCAGCTGATGAGATTTATAGCTTTAAAATGTTCTTTCTGGCTCAAACACTCTTTTAATACAAACACTGTTCTCATTTCCTAATTCATCAATCTTTTTTTTCGATCCCTGTTAAGCTGCTGTTAATTCCTGCCTTCTTTGAGCCACTGGAAGGCTTTTAATGTGAAACAGGAAGAGTTTCATTGATTCTAGCTTAACAACAATCAATCAATCCAAATAAATGTCAGAAGTAGAAGCGCACACCGTTTACACTGTTTCAGAGAGTCGGTCCTCAAACACAGTATCAGCAGACAGAACTGGTTTTATTCCAGTTCAGTTATTAATATTAAAGGCTGCTGATATTTCAGTTACAAGATTGTTCTTCAGGACAAATGATAGAGTTTGCACCAGAGCAGGAGGGGAAACTTTGCATGCTACATACATGTAGGCGGTGTGTAATTTAATGTTTGGCCCTAATGAAGACGCCTCGTCCTTCTAATTGCATATTTTAATACTGTAGCTGCTTTGGATTCAGAGCGTGTTCAGTAAACCGGCTGCTCATAAACATACACTACAACACTGTACATTATTTTAATTATCATGAATCGAATGAATTGCTGAGAGCTGCCCTGTGGACAAACAAGTGTGTCCTTGAGGTCTAACAAACGCCTCCTCAGAAATCATTTGTTTTCTGCCTTCGCTGCAAACCACGATTTTTCTTTTCAACACGGACTTCAAAATCATCTAGACCTGTTCTCATAGCAACAAAACCTGCAAAAGTGCCTTTTATTACAAACACTTTTCAGGTTGAACCCTGCACATCAAGTCGTTTAGTGACGAGATGTCAACAGGGAAATGTTGATTATAGATATTATTTCAGATGAGAACATGTGAGTAAATACGTTGAATTAATTCTCATAGTTTTATTCCAACAACCAGAAGAAAATATCCAGAGGGAAGTATAAACTCGTGCTGCCTTTTATTTCAAAATAAGAGCGCACTAACAGATTACCAAAAACCAAAGCCGAGTTAGCTGAGACTTCAGGGAATAGTTTGAAATTTGGGAAATGCGCCTTTTCGCTTTCTTGATGAGGGTTCGATGCTCCGCTGGTTGCCTGGCAACTCCTCTTTTTACACCTTTTTACACCGTGACGGTCGACTGGCTGACGTTAGCCAGATAAAACCAGCCTGTTAAAGACTCTGGGATCCATCACAGGGCTCATCACCTCCTCAGGTGTTCCTGTTATTTTGTCCACATCACTGGAGATTACTTAACGCTCTGCATGTACACAAGTTTAAATACACACAAAACACCCACACACACACACAGGTGCATTAGAGTGACCCACAGCAACCCTCATGAATATGTATGAACACAAACATCCTCATTGATGAATATGCATCATATGTTGCAACTAATGAAAGTAAGACAACAAGAGACACTGACCTCATCACAACGGCGTGTGTGTGTGTGTGTGTGTGTGTGTGTGTGTGTGTGTGTGACACATCTGGTCCTGACATGTGAACACTTTCACCTTCAACCAGCCGCTCGAGAAGCTTTTAATGACGAGGACATGAGACGCAGTGAGGAGGGAAAACCTTCCTCCTGAGTAAACAAAGGTTTAAATAAAGATATTCAGATCCGGTCGTTGATTAAACAACACTCAAGGACAGATCTGACGAACACACACCAAACAAACAGTGACATTTCCTCTGCAGCCAATCAGAGGAAGGTTTACTCAACAAAGGTCATCCTGAGGAGGGAAGAATAAAAGGTGGTGACACGCTCCTCAACTCTTCTTCATGTGTTTTACAGACGGTCTCTCGGAGGCCTTGACGTCACGGGTTCGACTCCGACGCGTGACCTTTGCCACGACCTTTGTCATGTGTCGTCCCTCGTCCGTCTGTAGCTGGGCTTCCCGTTGATCCACTTCAACAGGAAACAGAAATGTCATGAAGATAATGTCAGATAAAGGTTCCTGGGTCGTCAGCGCGACAGCAGAGGAATCCAGCGTCAGTTATTGGACCTTTTGTCTGTGAAACGTGTTTTTAAGGCACCTGGGAGGAGTCATGGAGAACTTAATCATTCCTGCTCTCCATTTTAATATTGGTTTTGACTTGAGACACTTGCATTCGGTCTCTGTCTCTCACGCCAAACAACACACGAACCAATCAGAGCTGGAATGTGGAGAAAAAAGTTGAGTCGAGTCAGTAAGCAAGTGACCTCGGAGAACGTCCCCAGCTCCGTCTCGTACAGCCGGACAATCTGCGAGATTACCATCGGATAACCACTGTACTGATGCAGACGTCATTTGCAGCTGGTAATAAAATGTGAGAACTCTGACGCAGCAGCTGCCAGACGGTCAGAGAGGTGGAAAGTGGGGGTGCAGTGGTGAGGAAGGATCCTCAGACTCAGAGGTGCTTTACAAAAGGCAAAGAATACATTCAACGTTCAGGAGGATAATTAATGAAATAAATAAATGAACATTTAAAAAGCCAACAATCATCATATTTAGTACACCCGTAACCACACCCAGCATCAGTGATGTCACAGTGTGCCTTCTAAGGAATCACATGGGTTCCAGTTGGTGTGTGACGTCAACACAGGAGAGTCTTTGTGTGTAAAAACTGCCTTTTCTGCTCAGCATGAGGTTGAATGTGTCGGCCTGGATTTGAAAGGCTCAAAGGTGTTTTTCTGAAGTTGACCACCCAGCTGTGGGAGCACCGTTTATAACAAAGCAGAACTAACCATAGTCCAAGTCCAACAAGACTTATTCCTCTGCAGTGGCAGTAAACACAACACCGCTGAAAGCTGCCACATTCGAAGCCTCCAGCTCAGTGCTGACACCCCCCCACACGGGGACTCAGTGTACATGTGTAGTCCCCCATGGCTGGTTAGCTCTGCGTCCCCGCAACCATGATCAGTCTTTCTGGCAGGATTTGATGTAGTAGTGTAAAGCCTATTTATAGTGTCATTTATAGGAGTAGACTGTTTGCCCACTGGCACAGAAACATGAAGTGATGAAGTCCCACGTTACTGCAGGAAGTAGGAAGGTTGTTGGATCATCAGCAGCACAGCTAGGTGAAACGGCATCAAGCTGTTAGCTCCGGTCCAGGACAGTTTGGAGCCTCTTGCCTGGGGAAAAGAAACCTTTCAGTGAAGCTGCTGCCCAGCTGACGAGGGGGGTGTCTGGTTCCATGTAGCTGTGGCGGTTCGCTCCATGTGAAGTGCAGTCAGGAACCTTTAAACGCTGACGGTCGACTGTGACAGACGGCATCACCATAGAAACCGGTCACTTCACCGCCTCGCCGTCTGAGAGGAAATCATGCAGAACGTTCATTGAGAGTGCTGCCTCCGCCGCTGTTTGCCTCTGTGTTATGTCTCTGGTGGTTTTACTGTGCAGACTAATGGGAGTGAAGAGGGCAGAGAGGTGAGGAGGCAGCCGCTGAGATGCTAAATAATGTGCAATCATTTCACTGCAGCAGAAAATGAAACACAATGGGGGCCATTTTCTTCTGCTAACACAAATTACAACACGCACATGTAGAAGAAGGCGTCATCTCCAATCCTGCACACTTCAGACCAAAATGATGATGATGATGATGATGGCAAAGAAGCCACAAAGGAAACAGAGAAAGCACCTTCATCAGTTTGACCTCAACCTTCCTTGTAACAGGCTTGAAGGCTTGAAGGCTGCACAGTTACAGCTACAATACATTCTGATGCTGACAGACATCAAGTCCTCTCTAACCTCTCCTGCCACTGTTTTAGTCATTTACAGCTAAATCCACTGCGTCCGGCGCCGCTGAAGCCGCCATGAACAGTCAGAGAGGTTAGCTCTGTCTTTAACAGCTGACAAAAGTCCAACACAACCTGGAAAGTCTGAAATAATAATAATAATGTTGAAAACACTGAGAAGTCAGCAGTGAGAACGGCTGACACCTGATGAATGCCACCGTTGGGGTTTGAACTTGTTGTCGTGGTTACGTGATCAGTCTGCCGAGTCACAGCTGTCTCGTCTGAGATGACTCAGCATGAAGGTTTTATCAGATTCAAGCTTTCGGCTGAACTTCTGAAATAGTCTGATTCTCAGACTGAGTGAAGAGCGTCGGTCAGACAAAGTGAAGTAATTGTCATTAGATAAGTTATGGTGTTGTAATCTATAAGCGCTCTGGGTGGTGGATCTCCTGATCCGGATTCTTTCTTCATCTTTAAACTACACCTCCGAGGGATCAGCGTTCCAGAGAAAACCTTTAATTACACCCTGATATCCTCCATGTAGAGATTCACAAATGACTCCCGCTGCTACTTTCAATATCGTCTTCATTCTCTTGAGTCAAGAATGTGCCGAAGGGCAAATTCAAGGGTGCTCCCAGAGCGACGTCCCCATATTATTCACATACATTCATTAAAGCAGTAAAACCTGGATGGACGTCTGTGAGAAACTTCAGAGTTTGTCAGGATGTAAACAGTAATGTGACATTACTGCTTCCTGATCCATACTCTTCAGTGAGTACTTCCTCCTCTGCCGTCAGGTTCTCAGTTTATTATTATCTTTAATAATGCATTAAAGCTGCATTTATTATCTGCAGCTGTGTTTTCACCTGTAACAGCGACACACTGTGAGTCTGAGCAGCCCCAGGCCCTGAGGGGGCCCCCAATGCTCCAGATTGTCATGTGATAAATTAAACATTAGTTTGGTAATACATCACGCAGCCTCTACAACAATGCTCCTGCTACTGTTCCAGAGGCTGCCCTGTGTCAAAATCCAGTTTTCGATATATTTTATACATATATATATATATATATATATATATTTCAGTGGATATTATGCTCTGCTTGGTGCACATTCTTTAAACAAACTTGTGTTTACCTACGTTATCAGACGAGCTGTAAAAACCGGTGGTGAGTTAATCCTGCACAGTGATGAAGAACGATGATGGCTCCAGACTGACGTATCTCAACAACTACATTTTGTTTGTTTCTTTGTGACATTCGTGGTCTCCTGAGGGTGAATCCCTCTGACTCTGGTGATCCATCTAGCGCCACCAGCAGGTCAAAATGTGTCTAATACTTTGGTTTATGACCAAGAAATGATGACATTCTCATCAGCCTCAGCTGGACTCTGTGTTTAATAGCTAATGTTAGCACGCTAACACTAAGACGGTGACAGGTACTTGCTATTGCATGTTAGCATGCTGAAACAACAGAGCTGCTATTATGACTGTAGACTTGTGTTAGCCAAACTTGATGTTTAGACACATTTTAAAGCCTGAAAACAAATCAAGCAACTTTTTGGAAAGAACAGTATCAGAGTTATTATTATTAATTATCATTATTATTAGTTACTGAACTCAAAATTGGGGACAACATATTTTCAGTTTCAATTTTAACGTTTTGGGTATAAAAAGAAAAAAACGGTGATGAATAGCGACCGTTACTGCAAGTGAAGGGATAGTTTGACTCAACAACTGAAGCAGGTGAAGCAGGTGAAGCAGGTCCTACAGGCTGTGGTGTAGAAACATTAGCGGAGGCTAAAGTGGAGTCCAGTACAGCAGCAGCAGCAGCAGCAGCAGGCAGTCAGCTCCCTGTCACAGTAACGCATCACTTCAGATACACAATCCTTCCATCAGTGCCCTGTGATGGAAAACTGTTTCTCTCTTATTCAGAAACCTCATCACAAAGGGCTACTTCAAAGCTGCATCAGGAGATCAGTTCAGCTAATGCTAACAAGATGAAAAGGAGCCACATCAACTGACAGAATAAAGGAAATGTCAACATGAAGCATCGCTGGGTTTGGGGCTCGAACGTCTTCAGTGCACCTTGGCATGAATTCTTAAAACGTCTGGATGGAAAAAAACACGCGAGTTCAAAAGGAGAAGCGTCGGCTCGTATGAGTGACTGGTCGTGATTAATCAGAAAAACCTCTTTTTCTATTAGTCCACGAGAGGATTTTTAATAATTGATTATAAGTTTAACTGCTGGACGTTTCGTATATCAAACAGTGTGTGATACTGAAGCCCGTCAGAAGTGGAAAAGATGAAACGGCGTAATGAAAGGCTGAGATGTTGCAGCGGAGGAAATCCTCTAGTTTCATTTTGAAATGATTGAACTCTGTTGCTGCTGCAACAAAATGAAGAAGGAAAGGTGCATTAAATATATGTGCAGAAGATCGTGTTGGCTTATCAAAACAAAGATCTTATTTCCGGAGTAGCCCCCATCACCAAGAGATCTGGAACACAGAGTTATTCTCTACAGTCGGTCAAAAGTTAGAGCGTCTTCATTTCATCAATAATCGATTGTGACATATTTATCTAGAATTACAAGAGAGATTTAAATCAAATCCTTCACGTTTGATCGGATCACTCCAAAGTTGGCGTGGCTTCGCGAATATGTAGATCAGAAGAGAGACCTGGACCTGTAGAGGACTGTTGGCCTCCATCAGGAGGTGGAGGACCAGGGAGAGACCTCCATCACATTCTGTACACTTTAGTGTTATTAGAACAAGACCATAAACAAACAATGGCGTCCAAAGCGGTGCGTATGACCCCCCCTTCATGAGTCCTTCTGTCTCTGGGCCTTCCTTCAAGTTCCCTTCTTGAGATGACGAACAGTCCCATCAATGATCCACCGGGTCAGTGAAGCTACTGGAGGTGTTTACCTTTCCCTTGTTATATCGGGTGGGATGATGAAGATGAACCTCGTCATTATTCTGACTCACTCTGTTGTGGAAGAACTGCCATTATTATTTGACGCTTTTACTTTGACAGCTTGCTGGCAGCTCCAGCAGGAGGTCTGGTCACTACTTTGTAGTTGTGAGTAAAGTTCAGAGTCCGACTCGACCGGCAGCTTCCTCACAGCTTCTGTGTGAACGTACACGGACGCACTTATGCCTCTGTTTGTTTGTGTCTGAGAAAATGAGGCAGATAAAGAGCTTATATCTTTCCCCGGATTGGAAGAGAAGCTGTTTTGTCGCAGCGAGGGACTTTGGGAGACGTTTGTGTTTGTTGTGAGTCTGAATCTCTAACGATGTGTGTGTGTTAGTGTGTGTGTGTTAGTGTGTGTGTGTTAGTGTGTGTGTGTGTGTGTTAGTGTGTGTGTGTTAGTGTGTGTGTGTGTGTGTGAGAGAGGAACAAACAGATTGCGGAGGTAATTGAGAGATAGTCGTCACTGATGTGTTGTCTTGTCGTGGAGCTCTGCTGACGCCTTATTAGCCTCTTCTGGATCTATTTCTGTCGAGTTGAAGATTCGGTGATGCTGAAACCTTTGAAGACTCGGTGGAAGTTTGTGGAAGACACTCCCTCGCTGTTTGTTTATCGAGGAAAAAGTGACAAAACTCCAACGGACAGATTCCACTTGCGGGAGCTGCCCACAGCTGCCGAACCACAGCGTCCACCTGCTGGTCGGGGGGTCACCAGAATCAGCATGACTGCTCAGCTGTTCCTGCCTGGACTGGCTCTCAGTTTTAGGTCCATGCTGGGAGGTACCACAGATGAAGTGGAGCAGTGCTGTAGTCCTGTAAAGGTACTAAACTCTTTCTTTGGTCCCTGTTTGACAGATATTTACACGACACAAGAGATAAGACCTGGACAGGGACCAGAGAGTCCACAGAGCTGGTCTATTTTAGCAGCACAGATACAGCATGTTACATACACCTGCCTGATGTACTGATATCAAAGCTAAACATTCCCGTGAGGTTGACGTTTAGTTTGGAAACATATGATAGTGATTCAGGGTGATTGCACTCAGGACTGGAGGTGTTTTGCCACATGGGAGGTGTTTGGATCGATGAACGGACTCTAGAAGGTAAACAGTTTTCCTTCCCGTCAGTCAAGTCTGATAAAGTTGTACTGCAGAGTTCCGGTCAGCGGGGGCTCAGGAAACATCTGAAGCTGTGTTTTTGTCTGTGGGAGCTGGTGTTTATTGATGTCGCTGTCTGTTATCTCTGCACAGCGGGTCGAAGCCACCCTGAGGTATATTTCAGCAGCGTTGGTGATGTATTTGGGACATAAAGAGCAGGTCGGGGGGGATGTCCGTCGTCCTGGCAGCAGCAGCTGTAACAGCTCAGCCACAGCTGTCACCATCTCTCAGCCTCCCCCTTCTCTTTCTGTTGCCTCTCCTCCTGTATCACAGGAACCCCCCCCCAAAGTCCAGCACAAAGGGTGCAGAAGAGGGATTCTGGGGCCCAGTGTTCACCACACAGCCCCCAGGAGGCTGAAATATCTGCTGTTTGTTGTCAAGAGGAAACTTTTACAATGAATTTCATGCGACAGCGTCTGCACTCACTTCTCTTTCTCCTGGAGCTCCGAGGACTCTGACTTTATAGTTTTTAAGTCACGATGAAGAGCTGCTTTGTTTGTAAAAGTAAAAGCTGATGGTTGTATTGGTTCTCACAGGTCTCTGCGCCTCTGGGCGCCTGGAGATGCAAAAACATTAACAGAAGTGCAAATGCAGCAAACACGGCGTGAAATGACTCCCGAGGTGGTTCATCTGCAACGAACGCCGGAACGAGAAAGGTTGGATCAGGTGAAATGGATTTAACGAACTCAGAAGTTTTGTGTTCTCTTCATTTCAACAGAGCGAAACATTTCGGCTGCAGCCGGACGACCAGAGACTGTTTGCGAGACTCTGACCGACACTCGGTGACGTTGACCGCGATGTCTTCAGGTCGAACAGTCAGCAGGTGGTCCGAGCAACAAGAGCCAGCAGAGGTTTGCTGCTGGAGAGGTTTGATGAAACTCGCAGCTTCTCTCAGCTCCGGGGAACCCGAGGAGTCACAAGGTTTCAAGGTTTAAGGGCTGAACTTTCAGTAACTCAAAGATATCGTAGACGAGACGTTGTTCATTTAAATTTATTGTTGTGATGAACGCAGCTCAGAAAACACTAAACAAGCTGTGCATTACTTCCTATTAATTAAGTTAATACAGAAATTAGTTTAGGGTTTCAAATTGTCCCCTACATTTGTGTATTATTTAGTTTGAAATCTGATTCCATTTCCTGGTTTTTCATATTTTTACACACTGGAAATATGGAGTACTAGTGAAGTATTTCTTAAGGCCAGTGAATGCTGTGATGAGCATTTGATTATCTTCACCTGTGCTTCCTCAGCAGCTGCTCCTCATCACCTCGTCAGGATGTGACGAGCTGACGAAAAGACCTTTCAAAATTAAAATGGTGCAGTCAGAGGCGACGCAAGTTCTTCAAGCGCTAAAGTGACGTTTTATTTGACACGATTGGCCTCTGAGAGAGTTACTCAGCCGTCACGTCCTGCTGACAGACCGTCTCTGATCCAAGCGTAGTCAAAGTGAACTGAAACAATGACTCACAGTTGGAGACTACCTGCTGAACGTCTGAGGAGGAATAATGATTTGAAGCTACTGAGGGGAAAACGAGGGAAACTGGATAATAAAGGATTAATATTCACATGATGTATGAAGACATCACCCCCTCTGCGGTCCCAGCTGGTCACCAACATGTCCTCCATTCCACTGGTGACTGTCCAGTTCACGTACTGGACTCTGTTGGTGACCTGGCCCGACAGTAACACCTGCAGCAGAGGAACACGTATCTGAGCTGAGACTCGGCGGGACTTCGGCAGACCTCTGCGGGGCTCAAACTCGGGAGATTCTGCGGTTGGCGTGCTCGCAGCGCGGCGGAGTTTATAAGCAGCTGGTGTGGCGTTCTTCATTTTCAGGACGTGGAGGGATTGTCGTGGTTTTGAGGGTTTATTCCTCAGATGAAGGTCTGCCCCGGGGATCAACACAGAGCAGGAGACATGAGGAAGAACGCTTTGAGGGTTTAACCAAAGAGCTCTGTGACACTAAATACTCTGAAATCAGTGCTTCAATGTAGGACTTTTTACAGTATTTCTACTTCAGGAAAGGATCTGAATACTGGCAGTGACTTCCACCATCACTGAACAGACAAAAAACGACGTCGTCACGGTCCGTCCCCTCTGACAGAGGACGTCTCCAGCATCACCCAGTGACAGCAGCAACACCTCCACAGCTGTCGGGGCTCCTGCATTCAGGAGTAATCCTGTGACGAGGGGAGTCGAGGACACTCCGGCTGACGATGGGGACATCTGGAGGACGCTCAGGTGGTTCTCCAGGAGAGCTGGAGGGGGATTTTGGGACAGACGGGTGAATCTGCAGCCGTAAACACAGCCACGGTGTGGCAGTTTGACTTCTGGCACATGGAGTGGAAACTCCATCTACTCAAGTGGCGGGGTGAGTCATGTCCTCGCAGAAGACTCACAGATGATGCGTCCCTCCGTTGTTTGAGACGTGCACACTGTCGGTCACTTTGGCTCAAGTTTTAGAGAGTTCAGAAGGACGGGGGGGCCTGAAGCAGGAACATGGCTGTAGCTGAGGTCGAGGGGAAATAAAACTCTTCTATAGTATCATTTTATAATTCAGTAAACAAAATTATTATTTTGCCAGATGAGATAAATATGTAGTAAAACTGACCATACCCCCCTGTTTCTTCTGTTTCCATATTTTAACACCAAACTTCATCAGAGAAACCCCTCAAACTCCTCCGTGTCTTCTGTTATCTTTAATTAAATGTTTCACTCATTATGAATTCATCCTGTAATGCCACACAGACATTTTTAATTGTTTTTGTCCTATTGAAACAGTTATCGCTGACCTTCTTACGCATTCATGAATAATTATCCGTCTATTGTCCCACCTGTCTTTATGTTCGCCTGCCAGGGGTCGACCTCTGTTCGGGGTCCGGTTTAAATTCAGATACGGGACCCCATGTCCCCCCTCCACCCCTTTTTATTCATCTACACACTCAGACCTGCAGGTGACCTGTAACCCCGATCTGTCCTCATCCTGCGAGCGGCACCGTGAAAAGAATCCACTCTTCTTTGAGAATGTTGTGACTGATGGCTGCTAGATTTCACACTTTTAAATGCTTGTGAGAGCAAGCCTCAACAAAACAGGTGATGAGTTTTCTGACAGCTGGACATGAAGAAGAATCCATAAATAATTCAGGGTGAAAGAATGCGTTGTATTGACGTCAAGCAGACGCATTGTTTACTGTGGAGGCTGTTGATGTTGCAGGGAGACAACAGACAGTGTAATCTACTGTACAATGTGTTTTACCTTCTGTTTATTCTGACTGTTTTTCTCCTTTTGTCACCAAGTTTTTCCTCCTGGATCTTTTCTTTCTTTCAGTGCAGATAATGAAGCCCTGCAGTTGAACAGGACGTACTGACGTGCAGACTGAAACATACAAACACGTAGCACATTATTAAAGGTGCAGGATTTAATGGTCTTGCAAGCAGCTCTTATATCTTCGATAACTGTCGAATTTAGACAACTCTTTCTTGTGAAAGAGGAACGACCACAGACTCCAGTTTGGCATTCTGGCCGTCGTCATCTTCTGGAGCCAGAAGTGACCATATTTGGACGAGAGGGTGGAGAAACTACCAGAAAACATGAGCAGCCGACTCCTTGAGTGTCGCCATGGTAGCAACCTGTCAATCACAAGGTAGCCCCGCCCTTCTCATGGACTTCTTTTTGCAATCAGTGGAGTCGCCCCCTGCTGGCCATTAGAAAGAATGCAGGTTTGAGGCTTCACTTTTCAGACCCGCAGGTTGGTGCCTGGGAACGCTGTTTTATGTTTTAATGTCATTTGACGATCGCCCTCTATGATCACCTGGAACGACAGCGATACCAGAATGTTAGTGTCTTGAAGCCGACCTCAGTCCAAGTCCTCAAATATTTAACGTCTTCTTAATTTTATAGCTTCTTTTGGTTCATGTTTCCCGACAAACTGCAGCTGCACACTGAGATTTCAAAGTCTCTTCATCTCCAGCACGGCCAAGTGAAGAAGTTCAGGTCCACTTTGCATCCAACAGCAGAACTTTTTGAGTTATGGTTTACTTTCAGAGACACAAATCAAACCCAAGGCACATGAGGGGGGCTACGGCAGGTCGGCGGGGGGCCTTTTTATGCATCTGTGCCCGAGGGCCCATTGTCTCATTACTCACTGAGTGATGTTGCAGCCGGGGAAGTTTGCAGAAGTTCAAAAGTTAACTTTTTCCTCCATATCTGCTGACGGGGACCCCGAGCATCAGCTGCCCCTGAGACCGGGGGCTAGAGGTTGTTGGTGTGTGCTTCAGGTTAATTAAACACAGGCACCTCCCCCCGACAAGATGATGATGAGGGAAGAAATGAGCGACTTCACACGTGGACTCTCTCTCACACACACACACACACACACACACACACACACACACACACACACACACACACCTTTTGAGCTTTAGTTGTCATAAACTTAGACAGATATTGATTGACCTTATAGTGACAACGTGATGATACAGGTGTGTATCGATCTGCCACACACACACACGGGTTATAGATCAATGGTTTTATGTATATATTGATGAGATACAGCTGGTGGACTGTGAGGCTGAGGCTGAATGCTAATGTCATGCTAACATGCTGACGTTTACTGCTACCTGACCTCCAGAAAATGACTCTCCTCACCTCAGTGAACATTTTCCTCATGAGTTTATGGTTTCAAGTCTTCTTCAACACAGCGTGATGTTCGTTTAGTAAATGATGGTCCCATTTAGAGTCAAACAGACGATTAAGCAGGGTCTGCTTTAGGGCGGGGCTACCGTGTGATTGACAAGTTGCTGCCACGGCGACCTGTCAATCAGGATAGAGGCGTTCTGTTGTACTAAAAGACACTCTCTCTTTTTCTAATAAGAACATTTACAAGCTAACTTTGTTCGCAGCGACTCCTCGCGGCGTAGCCAGGAGCCAGGTGCAGTCAGGTTGCAGGTGTAGGTAGGCCTGCAGAGTGTCCTCGGGGTCTTTGATCCCCAGCTCCACCCTCTCCTCCAAATATGGTCACTTCTGGTTCCAAAAAAACAAGATGGCGACAGCCAAAATGCCAAACTGGAGGCTTCAAAACAGTAGTCCACAAACCACCGGGGGACGTCACGGTGGCTACGTCTATGTTTCATCCTCTGGGGAACATGAATGTCTGGACAACATTTTGTGGCAATCCACCCGGTAGTTACTAGTGATGGACCAACCGACCGACCGGTAGATAAACCCTGCCATCCCCACGGCCATGACGTTACAGACAGGGACTGAACATGTGCTAAAGAGTCTGAGTCCTCCTGAGTCCAGACGGGAGCAGAGAGCACAGCTCACATGACGGTCAACACATGAAGTCTTTTTCTAGATGAATTTCCTGCCGTCTCAGCATTGAGAATAGAGAGCGAGCCAGTATCGAGGTCACGTCTCTGCAGAACTGATCCCATGAGGAAAGCGCCTCCTGCATTAATACACTTGAACTTTATACTGATGTGTTTCTGTGCAGTGCGGCCGCTGCTTCCTGCTGCTGTTAGAGTCTCACAGAGAACCAGTCTGGTGTTCAGCTCTGATGACGCTGCACTTTAAAGTTTATGATAAATGGATTTCTGAAAGTGCTTTATGAGCCTCAGGACTGCAGCTTCCCCCCCGCCCTGAGACACATGAAGGAGCTGTAGTGGAGAGACCGACTGGATGAAGAAAAAGATGCTTTATATTGTGTCAGGTGAGCCCAGGGACCTCAAAGGCAGTTTGTCTGGTGTTTGTGATTAAGGAGGACCTTGAAGGATGAGTTACGTTCCTGGCAGACCCAGAGACTGACCCCGTTACTGCTCCTGGTATGACGGCGTCCACGTAAACGTGCTGCACCGAGGCCTCCTCTGAGCAAGTTACCATAAGCCAAGCTGGTGGAGTCTTCCTTTCATTTATTCATTCATTCAAAGATCCGTGTTGGAAATGTTTAAACTCTTAGTGTCGGGTACATGTAGCAGTGTTGAGAAGACGGCGTGGGCTGAGTCCGACCTAACCGACCTTTGGCTCGGCCTTGTGGAGATTCTGGCGTTCTGTGAATCTTTGCGGTGTAGATTTTGGGTGGGAGTGTAGCACATTGTTGGTGTTCAGCTGGTTTTGTGGAAACTGTTGGAGTTGAAGGTAGAGTTTTGTTTAGTCCAGACCTTTAGTTTAGTTGAGGAGCAGCTGATGTATCCGCATGATTCTTGCATGTTTTGGGTTGAAATGCACTTTGGATAAAAGTGGCAGATAATTAAACGTCATGAGGACATTTATGGTGTTATGAGTGTTTCCGTGTTTCGGAGGCTTTTGTTCTTGTGGAGATTCTTGGTGTCACATGGAAGTTTCTGGTGTCTACGTTTTTTACTCTTGGGGAGCAGATTTTTGATCCGGTTCCAGGGTTTAAAGTTGCATCTCAAACAAAGCCACGTATTTGATCACATTACTGGTCTAATCTTCACGATTCTTCAGACTCAAACTTTCACTTCCTGAGTTGGTTCCTGGGTCAGAGAACGGGCCGAAAAGACGTCTTGTTCCTTCAATAACGCTGAAAGCAAAGGTCAGGTCTCTTCTGTTACCTTATAAAACTCTTACAGCTGTGAAGGAAAGTGGATCACTTGAGTCCTGCTCGGTACAACAGAAGCTTGTTCTTCTTTCAGCGCTGCAACAACATAAAGTGACTCTTTGTCCTGGAGACTGACCTCTGTTCAGAGTTCTGTTTGTTGACCTGTAATTATCGTAAAAAAGCCTTCTCTTTGTGTGTCAGTGTATATTTCATTGTCTGAGTGTATCTTTGAATACAGCACGGAAGTACACACTGGAAAAAGTATGGAGCCTTCAGACTGAATGTATTCTGAACTGTCACTTTGGTTTAAGACTCACATTTTTCCATCTTAAAGAGTCACTTTATGGAGTAAATCTTGATTTAATAAAGCTTAGATTGAACGCAGTCACTGTTGACTGAATGATGGCCGGTGCAGTTCATTGTGGGGACACGAGGAGAAGTGTGTGTGTGTGTGTGTGTGTGTGTGTGTGTGTGTAATCAAATCATACAGTAAAGTTGTGTTAAATTCAAAACACTGAAAGTGTTCTCAGAGGTCATGCTGACACGTTTAAATCACTTCACTTTAATATTATATCAAAATTAAACGAGTCCACACAACACTTTCACAGCACACCAGCAACACTTCTGAAGGATTGTACAGGTGAATCATCTGAAGTCCAGATCTAATTATTGGCCGTCTCTTTAAATACATCCGAACAACTGAATACAGCATTGAGTCCAACCTGTTCCTGCTGAGTATCTGCAGCCGAATCTTCTTCAAGTCAAAAACAACCTGCGGGTCAGACTTATTTACTTTTCAAACATTTATAAGCAAAGAAAGAAAAGTAAGAAACCTTAGAGTCCTAGTTTGGAAAACAAGAATGAAAAAGTCTTTTCTGTTTTCAGTTTTCTGTGTAAAGATAAACGCCTGTGGGGCTCCGACTGTCCTCCACAGAGCTCCTGTCTGGCTCAGCGGCAGATAACTGCCTTCACAACATCATGGCAGGGTGTCACAGCAGCTTCAGGTTTCCGTGGCAACACGCCCGAGGGTCCCATTTCATTCAAGATTTCTGTCAGACCCCCGACAGGCGGCCATATTCACCCCGTCGCCCAGCGGAGGACTCCCCACTCTGCTGATGATTACAGTCAACAACAACAAAAAAAAGCTTCAGCCTGTCAATCAAACGTGACGAGGCTGCTGATTGGTGGATGAGGAGTGTTGTCTGAGGACAAACAGCAGCTGGACACATCTGGTCAATTGTTGTTAGCCATGCTAGCAGCACGGCTCCAGGGTGGACTGTGATGAAATGTGGTTCAGACCTTCACGGTCCCCTCAGGATGAACTGTAAGAACTCTGGTGATCCTCTGACTCTTCATCAGCGCCACCATCAGGTCAACGTGTTCATGTGTCCGATACTTTGGTTTATGACCTGATGACATCCATCAGCCTCAGCTGGACTCTGTGTTTACTGCTAATCAGCTAAAGCTGGTCCAAATCGTTAAATCACATCCTGTTTAGTTTTCATTGATGTATTTTTTTCATTCATATTTAGACGTCAGAAGCAGAAGAACAAAGTGTGTCTGTTTTTACGCACATGTTCAGTTTGCACATCAAAAACCTGAAACGCTGGAAATCCAGAGCAAGAAAAGTCCAAATAATCCAGAAGAAGTTTAGGCAGGTGCAGATAAAGACGAGCTGAAATGCTGTTTGAGTTTCCATCCAAAGTTCGCACAAATCTGACGTCACAGGTGAGTTCAGACTTCCACAGAGATTCTTCTTTGCCAAGAGTTTTGACAAGAGCTCCACATCACATTCAGAACGCACAGTGTTTGTCCCAAAGTCCCAGAAGTCTCCAAACACTGTCCTCCTGTTGACAGCTAACGTTCAGATGCAGCTGCACAGTGTGACTTTAATTAAGCCGACAGACCCAGAGAGAGCAGAGTTAAAGAGCTTCAGGCCGCTTTCAAACCCTTTCAATTCAACTCTCTTCACACCAAACTAACAAATATCCAGTGTATCCCGTCTTTAAAGGAAAGTACAGCAGCCCGGTATCGATCCATATATATATATATATGAGATTTAATAAAGGCAGATAATATCAGCAGCAGGTCTAATCTGGATGCATCGTTACGGAGGATCACAGCAGACTCTCACTCGGTCACGTCTCTCTCCTCTTCCTCTTCCTCACTAATGTGGAGCATCAAATTATCCCACTTTATGACTCTTCGATTATTATCCTCCGTGCTCCATCTCGGGCCTCTCTTCAATTCTGCTTTGAATCGAGGAGTACCCTGAAGGCATCTTCCTCTTCAGCCGTACGGTTTGTTTTTCCTCTCAGGAACTGAACTGAGACCAGTCGGGTTGTTCTGTTATTATAAATGTTTTCTGCCTCGGCCACACACACACACACACACACACACACAGATAAGCATCAGTGACTCAGACAGAAGGCCTCGGTCGACCTCCCTCCCTCTCAGCAGAGGTCACACTTGTCTCATCCATCCACCTGAACAATCTGCCTCCAGAACATGAAATATTGCTGCTGCGTCTGTTTGTTTGTGGAGCCGTTTGTTTTTCAGATTCATGCCAGCTGCTGCAGGAACGTTTCAGGAAGGACAAAGAGCTCTGAACGTCCTGCTGCATCTTCAAACTAAAGCCTGGGAACCAATGACTGACCATCCAGCACCCAGAACACAGGAAGAGCTTTGACTGGTCACGTCTGAAGGGGAAGTAAATCATTAATGAGAGGATCTGTTACAGCGTGGGAACAATGATTAGCATGCTAATGTTTGCCATTATCACTTAATATTAAGCTAAAATAGCATGTAGCATAATAGCCCTGATGTTAGCTTGACGAGACGTCGATTTAGGATTCTTCCTCTGGGGATTAATGTCTTCATGTCCTTCTGTCCACGGGGACAGACTGGATGATAAACAGCCCGAGCTTCATGAGGTCGGTGAAGTTTTGTTGTCACATCCGTCACTGTTTCGCCTCCAGTTTTGTTTTTAATGCAGCTTTTAATGCAACTCTTCCGTGTGAGTCGTCCTCTGCAGACGCTGTAATCTGAAAAGGATCTTCTAATGAGCACTTTTGTTTCGTACGATTTCCCCAAACACAATGACGACAACAACTAATTTCTCTCATTTGCGCTGCTTATTATAACCCCACTGTGAAAACTGAGACGAATAGAGCTCACGAGTCTCGGGGGGTGGGGGGGTGTTCGCACACACACACACACACACACACACACACACACACACACACACACACGAAGCTAAGACGACACGTGTGTTCATCTATGTGTCTTGGAGGGAAACACGCCTGGTGGGCTTCACTTCAAAGCCTCCAGTTCGATCCGCACATCAGAGCCAAGACCAAAGCCCCCCCCTCCCTCGGGACTCCCGTCTCCGGGGACGTCCAGGAAAAACCGCAGATCGTCTGTGATTTTAATCCCATGCCTCGTCTGATTGGTACAGTAACAAACCGGTGAAAGACGGAGCTCCCATGCCGGCCTGTGATCTTCTCTTCTTCTTCACCTCGTGAAACCTGCCGTCTACAGAGGACGGGAGGAGGTTTGGGAAGAATCTCCTGGTGCAAACTCAAAGCTTTGAGAAAGTAAAATTAGATTGGTGTGCCAGTGGGGCTCATTAGAGTTCCCATGGAAACACGAGTGTGAATGTCACGGTGCAATTATAACAAGAAGTCCCCGTATGAAACGAGACCTGCAAGAAAAGGGCTTCAGACCTGATGCGAAACCTACTTTTCCATCTACAGCTCAGGCCGCCTGAAGGACGCAGGAAATAAAGAAACACATAACACTGAAATCCTTCTGAAACTCCTCACGTTAAACTTCATATTCCCATCAAGGTGGAATCAAGTGTGAAACAGCAGAATTTGATCCTGAACAGATCAAAGTGAAGCCCCAAATGCTTTTAACACATCACAATCCCAGGCCAGTTGCATTGTGGGTAACGTAGGCTCCAGGTTTTGGCAGGGAAGAAGAACGTGTGGAGTAACAATGTGGTGGTGTTTATCTTCACAGAATAAAAAGGGGCTGAAACATGATGAGACAGTTGAACAATAAAAGATCAAACTGAACACGAGGCACCTCTGAGCCTCCATCTTTGATTCCGCCTGTTCCTCGGAAAGCGGGCGGGCAGAGACAGGCGAAGGGCAGGCGGCGGCGAGGCGTCCAGGGAGACGCCTGACTGGAGCATGAACTCCCGGCGCTGCGAAAACAACGAGGTAGACGGAGATGAAGAAGATGTTATTGTGTCTGTGCTGACGGAGCAACAGTGTGTGCAGATAATAAAGAGCAGAAGAAGAAGACAAACGTCCACACGGTTCATGTTTCACGGGCTGCGTGTGATTGGCTCTTTGTTCCCTCCTGCTGAGAACATCAATATTAGACGGCTTCTTCTTCTCTCCCGCTGCGCTACGTTTTCATAATCCCATCTGTTTAACTTCTGCACCTCCCCCTCATCGTCTTCCTCCTTTCATCTCATCCCTCAGCTCAAGTTCTCTCCTCCTCTTCATCAGTTTTCTTTCTCCTCTAATTTTGTGTTTTCCTCTCCATCCGTCCTCCTCATGTCCATCTTTCCTCCCTCTAGTTCTCCCCATTTTCCCTGTTTAGCTTCAAGACATCCTCCTCTTCCTCTTTCTTCTCTTTTGTTTCTTTGCCCTCAACAAGATAAAGGGGAAGGAGAGGAGAGAGGAGGAGGAAGGAATGAGAGGAGGAAAAGGTGGAGGAAAAAAGGAAAGTGTAAGGAAAATGAGGATAATAAGGAAGGAAAAGAAAAAGGAAGAGGAGGAGAAGAGGATGGAAATCTAGAAGGAAGAAGAGAGAAAGGAAAAAAGGAGGGGAGAAGAAAAAATCGGAAACGAGGAGCAAGAGAATGAGGAGAGGAATGAAAAGAATAAAGGAGGAGGAGTGTGTGTGTGTGTGTGTGTGTGTGTGGGGGGGGGGGGGGGGTATATGAAGTTTCCTAACGGAGCTTTTTCCTGCTGCAGGAAGTGAAATTTCAGATCCATTAACACAAAAACACGGTAGCAGCTGACTCAGCAGGTTTCTTGAACTCTAATGAGACTCGAATGAGAAAAATAAAGAAAAAGGTTTGTGGGTCTAATTGTGTTCGGTGAAGCAGGAAACTGCTGCTGCGTCTGAAGATGGTCGAGAGTCGGCCTGAACACAGATCAGCTTTCTGCTCCCCTTCATGTTCTTTAACATGTTGTAACATGTAACTTCTGCACTGTTATCGTGACAACAACTCTTCAATAAATGAAGCAGAAGTCTCCATCACTGGGACAGGGAGGCCTTCTGTGAGAAAACTGGACCACGCTGACTCGCTCTGTCAAGATTAACCATCGAACCGAACAAATTAACCGACTGAGTACGACAACGATCATCAGCTGCAGGAAGACGTACATTAACACGTACACGTAACATCTCCCCAAAATGAAAACACTCAAGTAGCAGAAACTGAAGTTGGTGAGTGATTCCTCTGGAGACTTTGACTGCAGTACAACTCAAATCAACTTCCATGGAGATAAAGAGGGCAGCAGAGGCATTTTAAACACACACACACACACACACACACAGCAGCTTCCACACAGTTAAAGAGCAATACGTTTTCTTCCATCAGCGAGTTAAAAGAAAAGAGAGCACTTTGATGTCCTTTAACCATCACACAGCAGAAACAGCAACAAGGAGCTAAAAACACCTGAAAACTCACTTTTCCCTTCTAACACACACACACACACACACACACACACACACACACACACACACACACACACACACACACACACACACACACACACACACACACACACACACACACACACACACACACACACACACACACACACTGCTGCAACAACAGACCTGATTACAGCAGAGGTGTTGAGCTGTGAATGCTGACAGCAGAGAGGAAGAGGAAGAGGAGAGGTGGTGAGCAGGGATTATAAAACTGAGTCAGAGGAAGAAAGACTGCAGCTAAAAGAGGACAAGAAGAAAAACACACAGTAAGTTTCTATCCGCCTGTTTTCATGCAGTCTTGGAACTAGAAAATCTAAAAAATGTCAGGACGGTGTGCATATGTACAAATACACAGAGTGCATCACTTCCACTGTGAGCCGATTTAGTTTGAAACTGAACGAATCAAAGTCCTTCAAAAGTAGCTGCAGAACACAATGTGTTTGTTGTGTTGGAGATGTTCTTAAATTTTGACCACTAGTGAGGTGAAAACAGAAGAAAGGCTGGCTATCATCTGTACGGTGGCCAGTTTAGGACATCTGAGACTCTTCTTCAGACTCAGCTGTTCTCTGAGATAAAACCTCAAGTTAAAGTTTGTAAGCTACAGAAATGCTAACACGCTAAGTAGAGCCTCACAGATACTGTAGCGTACAGATACAGTACATTTCATGGCCAGTTCTATAGAAAGTGCTTCTTCCAGACCTGATCCCCCAACATCCGTGCTGGACCTCACTAATGCTCTGAATGGGAGAAAATCCCTGCAGCTGGTTCAACATCTGCTGGAAAGCCCTCCTAGAAGATTGGAGGCTGATCCCGCAGCAGATTAACGCCCCGGGTTAAATGGGGGTCCAATCATCGGGTGTCCACATACGTGAGGTGTCTTCTGTCCTCTGGAGAGATAAAATGAATGAGAAGCTCGAGCAGATACAGCAGCCACTTCTATCAGAGACAGGAAGAGATTAGTCTGCACACACACACACACAACAGAGCCACTTAGAGAGTCATTATGAACACACACACACACACACACACACACACACACACACACACACACACACACATCTCGTCTCACCATCACACACTCAATTACTTGTGGTCTATCTCTCTAAACACACAAACACGTCAGAAAACTGCATTTCTGCATCGAAGCAGCAGCTACAGATATAATCTTATGATGGATGTAAGCTCTTTATCTCTTACCACACACACACACACACACACACACACACACACACACACACACACTGAACTTAACATCACACACTCTGACCTTTAAACACTTTACACAATACTTTTTAACAATACACACACAGCTAAAACAAGTTAACCCCTTTCTGCAGTCTCTTTAATGCCAAATGGCTTCTCATGTAATGGCTTCCATTGAAGAAGGCACGTGTACTATCACATGTACAAGTGTTCCAAATATCAGGTTAATGTGTAAAAGTACTGAGGTTTTAAATTCAGCAGGAAGTGTATCTTAATATCTCAATATATTTACATACAAATACAAATGAACCCCCCTCTTCTTGGACCTGTCCTGGGTCTACCACCGGGTTTACTCCCCGTTGGACATGTCCAGAATACCTCCACAGGAAGGCGCTCAGGAGACGTTTTGATCAGACGTCAAAACCACACATCCACGTACGACATGCGTAAAAACGCCCATGTTGACGGACATCATTGTCTACATGCGTCAACTGGTCTCCACATCAATGGGTGTCAAAACTCCAGAAAACTAGTTTTATTACATTCACTCCCTGAATCAGAATATCGATTTCGGCCTTCTGTAAGTTGATTACTTCTGTCTGGCGTGTGCTACCGGCACTACTGCCAGTGAAGGCTGATCCTCAGCCACCCTGGGAAGGAGACTCTTTTTGGCTGCTTGTATCCGTGACCTCATTCTTCTAACCCTAACCCAAAGGTGAGGGTTGGAACTTAGACGGACTGGTAAATCGAGAGCTTCGGCTTCAGGCTCCACCATAAACCAAAAAGTCCGGTTTCAGGTATCGCCGGGAAATAGAGAACTTGGGCTTCAGGGTCGACCGGTAAATCTAGAGCTTCGGGCTTGACTGACTTTTCTCCACGAAAATCACAAACAGAATTGGTGACAAGGCACAACCCTGGACGAGGCCAAGGCCCACTGAGAACCAGAATAAGGACACAACTCTCATGGCTCACACTGAAGACCCCAGTACCCCAAACTGACACATGTCCTCCACAAGATAGTGGATATAAGCCCTCTCCAAGTCCACGTCACACATGTGGACTGGGTGGGTAAACTCCTTAGTTTAAATACATTATGGCTTCTGACAAACAACACACCTGTAAATCTGTCAACAGCTGTTTTATTCCAAAACACGCAAAACATAACTACCTGAAATTTCATCACTCAGTGTTTCTAAATCAAACACTATAAAATAACAATAAATCCATCTTACAATTGTATAATCAAATAATAATCAAACTCTTCATTCCTTTTGATTTAAAGTGGGTGTGACATGTTTTACCTTTCATAAGTGACATTTTGAAATAAATAGTCACGTGTTCACACTAACTCGTGTAGCTTTCTCTTAGTGCTGCTTTCCTGATTAGGTTTCATTGTCTGGATTGTTAAATAAATAGGTGTTATTGATATTTTTTAGCATTAATTTGCATCAGTAAACCGATTACAATCTAAAATTAAAAAGAGATTCAATCACAATGCAGCTGGTTTGGATTTGAGTTGGTTCACTGAACAACAGGGACAAATATTTCAACCTGGATGTAAAATAATAAATTCTCTCTGTCAAATTACTTTAAAAGTGACAAACAAAATGACACCATAACTTCTCTAATATCAATAAATTCAAACAGAAAAACAGATTTTCTATTAATCAGCCTGAAAACAATCAACTTTTAACCAGCAGGCTGAAACACATAAAACATTCACAGTACATGTGAAGTAAAACTGTACAAACGTGTTGTATTAATATATAAAAACCTTCTAAAGGGCCTGAACCGACACAAATAACTGAACAAGAACATTCATCAGCAGCTCAGTCTGAACAATGAATGTAATAACTCTCCGTTCGATCTGCGAGGAGTTGAAACAGATCAGCTTCAGAGTCGAAGTGAAGAAAACGCTCGCCTCGTCTCTTCAGCTGTTTCACTTTTAAAAGAAACTTACATTACAACAGCAACTCTAATTTGATTTTACTTCCTCTGATGAAGAAATAAACGCCTCCTGCCATCCTCCTCCTCCTCTCCAGCTCTCAGGCACAGAAAGGAAAGTCTCTCAAGTTATTTTAATTACTTTTGTCTTTTTCAAGACAAAATACTGATGAATACTTTTTTACTCATTCATTTATTTATTTTTTGGCTTGAAAGTTGTCAATTTTAAATATACGGAGAGTAAACACTCAAATTTGAATATAAAATAGCCATTTTTAATTGTAATTTAAGGTTGATTCAACTTCAATGAGACTGACAAGTCTCATTAATTTCTCTGAAACACTTGGTTTTAATTAGCTGTAATTTCCTTTTTTTTCCCTCCACAGGACCATAATGTGAAGTCACAACGAGGAAAGATGGAAAAACACGTCTAATCGTGTTCTCTCCCCTTTTTCTCTCTTTTCTAACCCCTAACGTGAACAAGGAAGAGGTCTGTAAGTTTAGTCTGAAGGAAAAAATGTCTTAAATCTGCCCTCAAAGCCGTTTTTTGCTTCATCTTCATATTTTTCTTCCTCCTTCAGATGACTGAGGCCTTAAAAATCTACAAAAACACAGTCGGGAAGTGGGTCAGGCAAATTGGGGAAAAAATACTTTTTTCCAACCTTTAGATTTGTCTCTGATGACCAGAAGCTGAAAACATCTCAGCTTCCTCATGAAGTCATCTCTTTTCAGCCAATTAGGAGACATCAAATAATTGTTCTCCTCTTCCTCAGATGACCGACAAAGAACTTGTGCGTGAAATCAGACGGGATGGACAAACAAAGGAATTCCTCCATCAGATAAATAACTTGGGTTGACACCGACATGAAAGGGATCAGCAGCTACAAACATTCCTCTGAAGAAGAAGAAGAAAGCTATGTCACTCGTCCTCCTCCCTCATCTTCCTCTGTTTAGCTCTCTCCAGAGACGAGTGGTGTAATGGGAGGATGAAAGGAAATAGAAATCAGACTCTAATGTAGTGGAAAAGGCTGTTTTTACATTCTATAATTCATTCTAATGGAGTTTTCTGTACATTTAAGACTACCTGTCTGAACCTGACGTGGGTTTAATAACTTTTACCCTAAAAGCGACGGCATTAACATGCCTAATAAAACTTCAGTCACTGAGATCATCTGTTCAGAAGTCTGACTAATGAGGGAGGATCTGTTTCTTTTCATGTCTAAAACTCAAATTTCAGTCAACATATCTTTCACCTAAAAACTGACACCAAATGGAAAACAATTCACCGTATTTGAAGGCAGGATTGTGTTAACGTTCATTTACAAGTATGGCTGTGACATGTGTGTCCCTGCTGTGGCATTATGGGTACTGTGAGGTGAACTGAACCCAGAGGAGGAGGCTGACATTTAACAGAGGTCCAGGAGAGACTTTATCAGTTTGATTTGTCCTTTTTTGTAAAATCTAAACAGTGTCTATCTTTGTTCTCCTTCGGTTTAGTTTTCTGAAGCGGAGGTGATAGAGAGAGGAAGCTGAGCTCTGACTGAGATAACATTTAAAACAAGCGGGAGGAATGAAACAAACTGTTCTCTGTTCGACCCTCTGAAGGCTCTGGGAGGCAGCGCGTTACAGAAACAGTTAGGAAATATCTGGTGGTGTAATCATAATAAACACGGTCCTGCCTTTTCTCCGTCCTGTCCTCAGATCGCCTCCTCACTGCTGGAGCTCAATCGAGAAAAGGCCTCCTGCAACAACATGTCACATGTTGACGTCACATTAATGTGTACATGACAACAGATGACAGCTGGAGCAGCTGACGGAGAAAGAACACCGGACTTCATTCATCAGGTGACACAAACACGACTCCAAATGTCTTTAAAACTTGTGTCTGAAGAAATCAGTTACTGCAGGTTCAAGGGTAATGCTAATGATGCTAGCTCGTTACGGTAATGCCCTTAATTACAGTTAACTCTTTACAATTAGTTAAATTAGTGGCGTTAAGCTAATTGCAGCTAGCGGCTGCTGTGTGAGATGATGCTAACTCACTAGCTAACAGTTCATTAGTGACCTAATCACAGAAAGAAATACAAATACAGTGGTGTGGTGTGCAGTCCTGTTAGCTTGATAACTTAACCTCCCCCCCAGCTCTGCCCTCGGGGCCATTATGTCGGACATGACCATGTGATGGACATCGTCATGGGTTACACCTGTCTGTCCAGTCCACACCTCTGGACAACACTATAACCATCTGTAGCAAACTGATGAGTCTCACCGTCAGTAGAAAGGCGACTGGGAGCTGATGTACAGCCGCTGTGTTTGGGAGGCGGGGGAGGAGAGCGAGGACAGAGACGAGAGGGGAGACAGGGGGAAGGGAGGTGGCGGGGGGGGAGGAGGAGGGAGGCAGGAGGTGAAGGCTCTGCCACCGCAGGTCAGCAACCCAGGGCTGGTGGCGGAGGGGGGGGCAGCGAGCGGAGGAGAGGGGCTGCTGGGAGAATCACAGGAAGCTCCGCTCAGGATGGAGGAGTCTGGAGGAGAGGAGAGGAGGTGAGAGGAGGTGAGAGGGGGAGAGAGGGGGAGAGTCCAGGGAACCTGGACCAGACATTCTGAGAGCAGGTCTTGTAGGCTCTCTGTAAATAATATGATAAAGAGAACAGCCCAGACCTGCTCTATATGAAAGTGCCCTGAGATAACCTGACGCTATATAAATAAAATAGAGTTGAACTGAAATAAATTGAAAGAAAGAAAGAAAGGTAAAGAACAGGGGAGGGGGTGACTGGAGAGAAGGAGGGAGGGAGGATCTAACAGTCCCTCCAGGAATGTATCAGCTATCAGAGAACTAACTAGTCAAAGTCAGATAAATATTTAGCTTCAATCTCCACAAACACGCTTCCTTGTAACTACGGTGGAAAAGGGCCTTGCCTGAGAAGACAAGTTGAGGGGATCAGTGCTCGACACAAGGTTTTGACTGTTTGAGTTTACATGTCGACATGCTCCGTAAACCAAATGATTATTTCCAGTTAGGATTTAGATTGGAAGTGGCTCAGTTTTGTTTAAAACAGTCATAAAGACACATTTTTAACCGTCAACTCTTTTTAAGAGAATATTAACTGTAAATTCAAATATTACCCAGAAAACTAAGCTGGCAGTAAATTGAACCCTGAGTAGTGTCTGCAGGTACTCCTCCTCGCCATAAGGCAGGGCAGCCTGTATGTAGCCAGAGAGGCTGCTGCTCGTGAAGGCCACTCAGAGGAGCATATCACCATTTTATCATCTCAGATCATCTCATCTGGACAATCACAACAATGTTTAGAGAGAACCTCAAACTATAAAAGTGAGGGGAACAAAAACAGGACATCACACCCTCCCCAGGGGAAATTACACCCCCAGGTAACATCACATAGAAACAACACAGACCTGGAGTCATTTATAGGAATAATTACAATTCAAATAGCACTTGCAATATTGACCAGCATAACGTCACAATTATTTTCTTCCTTCCCTCTGCACGTTCACTCATTTTGGGCGGCAATTATACTTCCTGCAGCGACAGGACGGCCGCACAGAAGACACGGAGACACTCTGTGTCTTGTGGGCTCTATCACCGGCAGAGATACTCGCTCCCCTCTGGAGCTGCGAGCTTAATAAGAAATGGATGCAGTGTAAGAGAGTTTGATTAAAAGCGTCCACCACAGGGCGGACTTCCAGTAGCCCGGGCACTCCCAACTTTTTAATTGCGTTTGGGTCGGCTGGTGGTCGCTGCTTCAGACCGCAGGGACCTGAGAGAGCTGCAGCAACACAGCGCTGCTTCCTACAAGTCAATTAAGAAAACATTTCAGCTCTGAATCATATTTCAGCCTCTTCATGCTCTAAAATGCCCAATTTTCTCTCTCCTTCTCCGTGGCTCTTATTTCCTTTTCATACTGATGTGAAGAGCCCCACGTTTTACTGCACGGATGGTTGAATTGATGCTGCACTTAAGCTTCGACCCCCAGAGACACATTTAGTACTCAAGTTATGCTCTATTTTCAGAGGGATGGTCTTCAGGAGCTGCGTGTTACAGAAAGGCATGATGGGGGATTGTTCAGATATCGCAGAATCTGCCAAAAAGAGTCGGACCTGAGAATGGCACTATGGAGCATCCGTCACTCTTTCCTCTTTCAAAACTCAGTCACAGCTGTTAATATTTCTGCACAAAACACTGGATTATCACTGCAGAACAGATACAAAACAGTGCATTAAACAGCACAGCTCAGGAGCTGTTGGAGATGTTATAAAGCCAACATCTGTGCTCAGTGGCCAGCAGATCTTTCCAGGTTATCTTCATCACATCTGTTCCTGCTAACTGCAGAACCTGCCTGAGAATCCTCCTGTTTTTAAGTTTCCTTCAGTGTCTCAGTGATCCAGTGATAATTGTCTGTACATCCACGAGGACACTGCAGACAGGAGCTGCTAACAGCTGATTCAGCTGCTTTTAATTTAGCCAAAATGTAAACAGATATAGGCTGTAATTATTACTGGTGTGGGGGTGAAAAACTGAGAGCAACACGTGTCTTTACATTCAGCCAGTTCAGCGTTCAGACGTCTTCACAGATCACAGAAGATGAGCTGCGTGAAATGATTTAGTATCGCAGATGTTTAAATGCTGATAACTTGTCTCCAGCCGGCATGCTGTCACTCTGCAGGTGATGTTTACTTTCAAAAACAGCGGAACTCCTCTAAAAAGGTACAACATGTTCCTGCAGCCAGGCTTAGAGAGACGCTGGCGCAGGCAGAGCTGCTATTGGCTCGGAGGGAGCTCCAGATGGCACCAGTTCAGACTCCGGCAGCTGCTACGACACAGTTCAGACAATACACGACATAACATGGCTGTCAAACCAGTCCCTCTCTGCCGTATCTGCTCTGAAGTCAAACTAGTTTTCTATTCGGAGATTAAAATACTCCTACGGCTTTCAGGTGACCTGGTAATTAAAGAAACCCTGACGCCTGCAGGGTCCTGAACTTCTCTGACTGACTCTTATTTTACTTCTGTGGTGTCCAACCCATTTTCCTTCATCTGCAGTTTTAATGTCAAACACCAGAAGAAGAGGAAACAACAATAATGTGAATCTGAATAAATGATGGTTTCTTGTGCTGCTGTATCTTCAGGCTGCTAAAACAAATCCAGTTCTGTGTGCTCGGCCGTATGAATACAAATAGTGTTTTCAAATGCATGAATAAAGTGATGGGATGTCATCCTATACTATCTGCTGCACTAAGATTATTAACATCCCATAAAAAAATAAGAGGGTCTCATTGCCTCTGCACCAGAGTAAACAACATAAATTAACTACAAACTGAACAATCCGATTATGAATTCATATTGATTACATGCAGCGTGGCTGTTAAATCAAGGGGGCAGTTCTGAAACCAGACCGCTGTGGGCGTCTGGGGAGGAGAAAACTTCTACAATTTAACATCTGAACGAAGCATTCTGGTGCACTCAGAGAGGAAAATGAGACGGACATAAAGAGGGTTTTACCTTTAACTTTTCAGACGTTTTAATTAAAGCTCCTGGGGGAAGTAAAACCAGCCCATCCCTCCAATATAGACTCAGTAATTCAACTAAATTGCACCGTTACTTCTGCTGTTTGGGTCATCACATTGATTTCAGGTGGGTCACCCCGAGGCAACGCTGACGTCCCTACTGAAAAATTCAAAATGGTGAGTTTCTGCAGAAGAGCCCCTTTCACTGACTAACAACTGCTGGCGTAGAAAAAGACTTTCAGGCCTTCGTCGTCCATGTTGTGACTTCACATTAGCAGCTGGCTTCAAATGATGAGCAGATGTGTAGGTTTGGCCGATATTAGCTCTACAGCTTTAAACTCATTCCACCACACAGAGACTCAAACTCAAACTTGTTAGCAAACGCTTCTACTTTCCATCTTTAAGTTCTGATTTAAAATGTAAAGCTATACCAAGGTTCAGCAATTATATCCGATGGCAGCATGTTAAGCTCCTCTGCCTATAGGAAGCCACACGGCACGGACAGTCTCGGCTAACAGCCCTGCTTGTTTATTCATGTGGTGTGTGTGAACAGTGTTTATACACAGCAAGCAAGCAAACAGCTAGGGCAGATCATTATGTCAGGGTCTGGATGCTTAGGAAACACTGTGCACACCACGCGCATGTTAAACTGGAGTGTTAAACTGTGTGTGTGTGTTGAACAGTACCCAGGTTCCACAGTGTGGTCTGAGCAGCCAGCTCTTTGGCGTCATCCAGCAGCGCGCACAGCTTGTCTGGGATGTAGGTGCTTCGTGTTGATGGGATCACCACCTGTAAACACACACCAGTCTCTACCTGATCTTTCTGCCTCTTTCTGTTTGTTATTTAAAACGTGTTATTGTGCATTGGGTTTGGTGTGAAGACCTTGTACAGGAGCAGCAGTTTTCCGTCCTGTCCAGGTGTGGAGTACAGGTGGTACTCCGGCAGGGACCAGTAGTTTTTGCGGCAGTGATAGTCGAGCAGACTGACAGCAGAGCCGATCTGACCCTGCTTCAGTGACAGCAGGCTGGTGGGGGACAGAGGAGTACCAGGAAACAGGGGGAACACACACCTGTCCGGGTCCTCTGAATATACAGAGACAAACACACACACACACACATACACAGACATAATTAGCAGCTCATTAGACCAGACATGTTGACCAACACCTGGTCTACCACAATCTGCACCGTCTGACTCAGACGTCGCCTTCACCGACTGCCACGTCACAGATACAGACATGCTGAGTTTATATGTTTATATGATGACGAAGTAAATGTCTGATAAAATCTCATTTTCAACGTCTTTGGCAGATAAATGTGAAATTGATTCATGTTTTGAGGCCATTTTTTTAAGACTTTTGGTTTTAAAACTGATGATTATACTGAGGTGCTGGGTACCTAAGCCTCCGCTCAGCTTTTATCTGATTGGCTGGTGAGGCTGCTTGTCCTGCACTAGTGCTACGTAACTTCTCTTCTACTAAATGTTTCGAAACTCTTCAACTGAAACTGTCTTCGCGGGCCAACAGGCTGTGAAAGCGTCACGTTGTAATAGAGTCCAATAACCAAAATGATTTCCTGCACCTCAGTTCATTAAAACTGTTATCAGATTGAAAGGAGCTTCAGCAGCAGAGCAGGAACATCTCCAGTGATCAGAATCAGAAATACTTTATTGATACCCAGGGGGAAATTGTACAATTTCATTAAGAGCAGCACTAATGAAACGTGACTCTCTCTCCGTCTCCCTCTTTAAATCTCCCTCTTTCTTGTCTCCACAGAAATATGTTGAATTGTTTTCCATGAGTCTCTCCTTTTTACATTACAGTTTCCTTCTGAGGAAATATTGTCATTATTCCAGTTCGTGAAAAAGAGTTTTTTTTAAATAAAAAAAAAATCAAAATCGTGATGTTGGTGGGAAACCAATAAAACCAATGCATAAATAACAACAACCACCTCTCAGAAATGCATGAGCCGCCGGTCACGGCCTACAGACGACATGCAGTATCTCCAGTAAACAAAACATTTCAGCTGCTATGATCCCCATGATATATGAAACATATCCAGTTATGCTAATTAGCCATTAATTAAGCTGAGGAGTGCATTCATTAGCAAATTCTTCTATGTCATGATATGAGCTTTATCTTGAAGTAGCTCCAACAGACTTCTACGTGAACTCGTGCTGCTCTTTGATTTGATTTAATTCATGAAAACAAACAGAATGAAAATGAATCACAGAAAGGCTTCATGCCACGTTCAGCGTCGACATATCACTGGTGAACTGAGTGGACCTGTTCTCGTCCACCACATACAAGACACGTGGAAGTGTCCTGCATTAGTGAGACGTTGTTGTTTAACTACAGCCGTTACTGTGGATTCTGTAACACTGAACATCAAGCTGCTTTAAATTCACTCACCGGCTTGTCCATCTTTCCTCTGAATCTCCGCCCGTCCCTCCCCGTCTCTCTCCATCTGGATCTCTTTCTCAGTTAAACCCGTCTCTTCCCTCTACAATGAATCTAACTCTCAAAGGGAATCTTTAATTCTTCTTCCCAGGAGTCTCTCTCTGTCATCTACCCATACTCTTCTCCCTCACTCACTCTCATGCAGTAGTATGTGAGTAGTAGTAAGTAGCGGCTTTCTGCTAAAACATCTTCCCTCTCATAAATATTTCACAGTCCATTTGTGGGAGAGTTAACTCTAAAACTTTTCTCATTTTCAGAAATGTCTGCAGGCGTCAGGAAACCGGAGTTTTGCTTCATCACCAGATTATTATCATGGCTGTGTCAATATATAAGACTTGATGAATGTGGTCTGAATGGATAAGACAAAGTCAGAAGCTGCTCAAACCTACAAGACCAAGGCTGAAACATCGTCACGTTGAATCAAACTGAAAAGCAGAGAGTCGGTCTACAAAAAGGTAAAGTCTGTGTCTGTCCATCAAGACCAACAGGACAGAGCCAGTTGTGTGATATTACATATTTTATTGTCTTATTTGTAACCCTCACATTTGAGATGCTTGAATTTTTGGCATTTTTGCTGATAAATGATGATTAATCAATTATCAAACCCCCCCCCCCTCACCTCTTGCTCCGGGGTAGAAGGGGCTTCCCAGGCGAGGTGGCAGGGGCACCGTCCTCAGCGGAGAGCATCCGTCCATAGCTCCTCCGGTCACCTCTCCTTCGCCCCTGTGCAGGACGAACGTCCCGTTCCCTCCTCCTGCCCCGCTGTTTCCCAGGTACCCCCTGCTGCTGTACCTCCTCCCGACCACGCTCCCGTCTTTGATCCCCGGCGGTTTGGCCAGCGTCACCTCCACGCTGGCTCCGTCGATCTGGGCTCCGTTCATGAGGCTCAGCGCGGTGATGGCGTCGTCGCGGCAGCGGTAGTGAACGAAGGCGTAGTCGGTGAGCTTCTTGACCCGCTCCACGGAGCCCGGTTTGAAGCGGGAGAACTCCTGACGAAGAGTTTCTTCTGAGGTGTTCAGCATCAGGTTACGCACCTGGAGCACAGACACACAAACACTTACTGGACTACTGTTTCTACAATATTTACATATCTGAGTCTGTGATGAACAACATAATGCTCCACACAGGGTCAGTATGTAAACCCTTCACCTTCAGAAGCCAAAGTCATTACATCTCAGCTAGGAATGTCATATATTGATATTTGTTTAAATAAGTTAGGCTATGTTTGCTGATCCTCTGACTTTTCCTCCACAGGGTGGATGACGATGATGACGTTTTTAGCGGCCTGAGGAGGTAAAACTACACGAGACAAAAGCTAAAACTAGAGAAAGGTCTGAAAAATAAACAGATCAGGATTTAAATGTTATTATTTCGTACCGCAGGAATCATCTCGTGAGCCCTTGAAGGGTCTCGTCTTCAGATAACCTGACTGCTCCCGTCTCTGACTTATTTTCAGTAACATCACCGAGACGTCAGCTTCACTTCTTCAGCACAATGCTGTAATAACGAGCTGTGACTTACAGGACGATTACAGCACGGTCATGATCTGTAGTGATGTGCTAACAGATGAAAAATCTCCTTTAAAGCAGAGAAAGATGTAGTTATTGTGGATCAGTGCTTTTTTTTGTATTGGATGCCCTCAGATCACATCTCAGTCTTTCAGAGTAAAAGCCTCCACTGTAATTGATCCCCTGGAGGGCATTCAGCTCCTGCCGGTGTCCTCCCTGCTGCTTCGCTCTCTCTCACCTCTGATCTGAACGAGCCAGCTGAATATTTCAGAGGCCTCCTCCTAAAACTGCAGAGCTGCACAGGAGAGCAGCAGCTGCCCTTTGGATTTGGAGATGCTGAACTAAAGGAAAGTTTTTACACAACTTTAACACGGTGGCTCAACTGTATGATCCTCCTCTGACTTCTCCTGTTATCTACTTTTCGTCCTTTGGGATCGAGAGAGATCAATAAAACCACTCACCTGGATCCACCTCAGAGTCCATTACAAAAGAGAAACCCATCATTGTTTCTGAAGGGTTTTTTAGGAACAAACACACACACACACACACTTACATAAAGGACTCTGACGCGCTGCATGACCTCCTCGTCCACGTCCTTCTCAGGCTCGGCCCAGTCCACCTGGATGGAGTGACCCCACAGCTGGAAGGTTCCTGTTGGACACAGCAGGGCCAGAACGTCCTCTCACAGTACAGCTTTACATTTCAATGTGTCAACAAAAAGCCATTATTTCATGCGCAGCTGGATCACTGTTCCTACTGTACGGCAGGAGGGAGATGTATCACAGCTCACATGTAATATTCATCATGTCGGCTTTTTGGAGAGAAACTGTTCAGGTGTTCCTGCAGCGTCTTACAGTGGAGGCAGGCCACCTCACCTGGAGCCGAAAAACTCAATATGAATGAATATTTTAATGTGAGATAAAACATTAACCTTTAGGAAATAAGAGCACAGGTGTTATATTTGACCGTTTCTTTTTCTAAAGGGACCCCTATTTTACCATTGTATATACACTGAAGACCCCCATTGACCCCAGCCCACATAAAGAGGGGAAGAAGTAGCCTACTTTATGTATATTTCACTACATTCATTGCATAAAAGAAAAACTATAACAGCACAGAAAAAATAACTACAATTAACCTAAGCAGTGAACTTATTACGTGTATAAAATTCTGAACAGACTGCCTCCTGTGGATATTGCAGTGTATCAGACTATTTATAGGATGTCCGTATTAATTAATTACACTATCATACATACGTTTTAATAGTCCAAGCAGCCTGGCTTTATAATTAATAAATACATATATGAACTTCTAAAAATAAACCTTAAATTTAGTTAAATTTAGAAATTAATTAAATGCATGTATATCATACTCCATATGTATAATAATTCTTACACCCTTAACATCAAGAGGGTTTCACGACCCCCCCGTGGACCCCCAGGCTGGGGACCACTGCTCTAGAGAGGAGCCACCACTCTGTCGGATTTGTTGAATTACAAAAACACACAGTCCACTTGCAGCTTGCAAAGAACACAATAATCAGAAAACAAATTAAAGTTTAATTTCAGAGGAATTAACAACAACACAGCTGATAAAATCTACCGCTGACATTTGTCTGCTCAGAATAATTACTGCAAAGCTAACATACAGCGTGATCGATCAATCAGACGGATCCTGACACATCTAATCCCATCAATTTCATTTCTAGTGGTGGTCTGCACAGTGGCTCACTGTCAGAGGCTTCAGCAGACTCAGTTGAGTCCAATGTACTTCAAAAAAGAGTAATCATCTCAGTAGAGGCCCTCTCTCTCTATAACATGCTGCAAGAAGCCCTGCTGAGGCCCCCCTTAGCTCCTGGACCAGGAACCTGGATCTATGACAGATGAATTAAATGTAATCTCTGGTTCCTCCAGTAAAGACACAGGGAAGGTCCTGAGTTTGTGAGAGACTTCCTGGGTGGAAGTCGATCAGAAGAGGGGGGAGAGTAGTTCCTCTGATAAACAGCGTCCTGTTGTTTGTGGATAAAATAACCAGAAGGGAAAGTGTGTTTGTGTCTAATCCAGTGAATCAAGCACATGACAAATCAATGGACTACATTACACTGATGCAAAAGTCCGATACTGCCTTACAGCAGGCCTGCTCATTGATCTGCACCGACGGCCACAGTGGACTCCGTTTCAATAGAAACCGTAACGGTTTATAAATCACTGCTGTCTCACAGAATGTATCGTCACATCGCCCAAACCCTCCTGGGACCCCCCACACCGCAGCTCCACGACGCTCCCTACATCGCTATTGTTTTCGAAAACCACTTTAACTGAGCCACAGGACTGTGTGTTACAACAGGAGCGAGACTGTGGGAGACGACCAGAGACACCAGCCTCTTCCTTCTACTGCATGTGGCTGATGAATTTCACTGTATAATCATCCTGAGCGGCCCCTCAGCAGCTGAGCCCCAACAGTGTGTAGCTAACAGTCAAATCCAGTAATCCTCCTTCATGAAGGTTATAATGTTCAGTCTCTGTTGAAAGGTGTTGATTCAACTGCACGCTTATTAGTATGATTATTATGTCTAAGTATTTTCAATAAATTATTTTCCTGATTAATCATTTGGCCTATATAATGTGACAAAATAGTGTGAGTGTGTTTTAAAGCCCAAGGTGACGTCTCCTAATGTCTTGTTGTGTCCAATCAAGAGTCCAAAAACCCCCAAATTACTGATTTACTATCATAGACGTCAAAGAAACAGCAAATCCCCAAAAGAAGCTGTAACAAGGAACTGTTTGGCTGAAATGATCGATGGACTGATCGTTTCAGCTCTGATTTATATCGTTTACATCAATGAGGGCAGGCTGACTGACAGAGACACCTGTTAGTATAATGCAGTTAAACAGCATCAACATGGTCGTACGGCTGAATCAACACGTCTCTGAGACCCCTTCAACATGTCATGAAGGAGGATTTATCGCAGGCTGCGTATTAGACTACATCAGTCTGAGCTAATAAACCGGCAGCTGAGTGTATCAGAAGTCACACCGCCAAGTTCTGTGTTCTGTGTTCTGTGTTCTGTGTTCTGCCTCCCTCTGCTGGACAGAGACAGGAACTGACCCAGAGTCAGTTCAGAGGCTGCATGAGTGTAGAGGAGGAGCAGAGAGTCCCAGAGTGTCACAGAGTGTCACAGAGTGTCAGAGAGAGTGTCGCAGAGTGTCGCAGAGTGTCACAGAGTCACAGAGAGAGTCACAGAGTGTCACAGAGTGTCACAGAGAGAGTCACAGAGAGTCACAGAGTGTCACAGGGAGTCACAGAGTGTCACAGAGTGTCAGAGAGAGAGTCCCAGAGTGTCAGAGAGTGTCCCAGAGTGTCACAGAGAGTCACAGGGAGTCACAGGGAGTCACAGAGTGACACAGAGTGACACAGGGAGTCACAGAGAGTGTCACAGAGAGTGTCACAGAGAGAGTCACAGGGAGAGTCACAGGGAGAGTCACAGGGAGTCACAGAGTGTACCAGAGTGTACCAGAGAGAGTCCCAGAGAGTCACAGAGTGTCCCAGCGTGACACAGAGAGTCACAGGGAGTCACAGGGAGTCACAGAGTGACACAGAGTGACACAGGGAGTCACAGAGAGTGTCACAGAGAGTGTCACAGAGAGAGTCACAGGGAGAGTCACAGGGAGAGTCACAGGGAGAGTCACAGGGAGTCACAGAGTGTACCAGAGTGTACCAGAGAGAGTCCCAGAGTGTCACAGAGTGTCACAGGGAGTCACAGGGAGTCACAGAGTGTCACAGAGTGTCACAGGGAGTCACAGAGTGTCACAGGGAGTCACAGGGAGAGTCACAGGGAGTCACAGAGTGTACCAGAGTGTACCAGAGTGTACCAGAGAGAGTCCCAGAGTGTCACAGGGAGTCCCAGAGTGTCACAGGGAGTCACAGGGAGTCCCAGAGTGTACCAGAGAGAGTCCCAGAGAGTCCCAGAGAGTCCCAGAGTGTCACAGAGTGTCACAGAGTGTCACAGAGTGTCACAGGGTGTCACAGGGAGTCCCAGGGAGTCCCAGAGTGTCACAGAGTGTCACAGGGAGTCACAGGGAGTCACAGGGAGTCACAGGGAGTCCCAGAGTGTCACAGAGTGTCACAGAGTGTCACAGGGAGTCACAGGGAGTCACAGGGAGTCACAGAGTGTCCCAGAGTGTACCAGAGAGAGTCCCAGAGAGTCCCAGAGAGTCACAGAGTGTCACAGGGTGTCACAGGGTGTCACAGGGAGTCACAGGGAGTCACAGGGAGTCACAGGGAGTCACAGGGAGTCCCAGAGTGTCACAGAGTGTCACAGGGAGTCACAGAGTGTCACAGAGTGTCACAGGGAGTCACAGAGTGTCACAGAGTGTCACAGAGTGTCACAGGGAGTCACAGGGAGTCACAGAGTGTCACAGAGTGTCACAGAGTGTCACAGAGTGTCACAGAGTGTCACAGGGAGTCACAGAGTGTCACAGGGAGTCACAGGGAGTCACAGAGTGTCACAGAGTGTCACAGAGAGAGTCCCAGAGTGTCACAGGGAGTCACAGAGTGTCACAGAGTGTCACAGAGTGTCACAGAGAGAGTCCCAGAGTGTCACAGGGAGTCACAGAGTGTCACAGAGTGTCACAGAGTGTCACAGAGAGAGTCCCAGAGTGTCACAGGGAGTCACAGAGAGTCACAGAGAGTCACAGAGTGTCACAGAGTGTCACAGAGTGTCACAGAGAGAGTCACAGGGAGTCACAGGGAGTCACAGAGTGAGTCCCAGAGTGTCACAGAGAGTCCCAGAGAGTACCAGAGAGTACCAGAGAGTACCAGAGAGTACCAGAGAGTACCAGAGTGTACCAGAGAGTACCAGAGTGTACCAGAGTGTACCAGAGTGTACCAGGTATCAGCCTCCTCCTGGCCATGGCTGCCGCTTTGTGGGATTCATACTCTACGAAGGCAAAACCTCGGTTTCTGCTCTTATCTGTGGAGCTGGGGTACACGATCACATCCACCACCCCCTCCGTCACCTGGGAGACACACACGCACACACGAGCGAGGAGAGGACAATGTAGTTAGAGTGAAACTACATGTGTACAGCCTGTGTGTGGAGGCAGGAACAGTCAGCAGGAACATCTGCGGTTGGTGTAAATGACTGCTGACACACCACATGTTGTGTTTCTGTACTTCTTTTGGACACTAACCTTAGTGTGCTTTTGGTCTGGGCCTTTATGGTTTGGCCTCTTAATGCTAAAGCATTTAATGATATTTTAGACAACAGTTAACAGTTTGTGTTTGTCTCCTTCCTGTTTCAACCGAAAACAACAAAGCCAGCTCCATAAAGAGATGCTTTTCCCAGTTTGGCAGACTGGCCTGCACAGAGCCCCGACCTCAGCCCCATCCAGGAGGAACTGGAACGCCACTTCTTCTCATTTAGATATTTATCTTGTCAGATAACGGGTATGACATTTGATGGCAGCTCATAAATCCTATTTTGAGCAGCAGTCATTACCAGGCAGCTGATAAAATCATTATTTCATGACCCCGAATTTAACACAGGTTAATGACAGCAGCTGTGCTAACATTTCAAATACGTGATGACAGTTAGAAGCAACAGAAGGTTGTCGAGTACGGCCACCAAGCATCTGTCACCACTTCTAAATGAGCTGCAAAGTGTGTTGACGCTCATTAAACACGAAACAACTCTCAGCTATATTACAGACGTAGCTGCTGAACAGACGCTGAGGACAGTGAAGCCACGACACGAAGCAGCTGAGAACATTTGGAGTAATGAGAGGTTTAAAGTGTGTAACAGTAAAACATATACAGCATCCATTCATATTATGTAGTTTAAATGAACCTTCACCTTATACCAATACAACCTGTTTGTTGTATTTTGGTCAATTTATTTTTGTACATTTTGTTTCCAGACGATGATTTAAAACAGTGTAACTGAACTTCTTCCAAGAGTTAATTGGAGGCGATGAAGTCCTGAACACCACTTTAAAGATGAATTTATTCTCTCGAGGTTTTTTCGCCTGTAGGAGCTCTTCGTTTGGTTTCTTGGAGACGTACAAAAGGCAGAGCCACCTCCACCCAATTAGTTTACTCCACATTTTAATCACTTCACTCCGCAGCCTTCCTGCAGGTTGAATCCACTGTTTTATACACTGTTTCCATGGTTACCAGTGTTTTTCCAGTTATGATGCAACGGTCGTACCTTCTTCATCTCCTCCACGATGTCTTCCTTGGACTTGTCTTTGGGGATGGAGCCGATGAAGAGGCGGCAGTTGTCCAGACTCACACACACTCCGATGAACTTCCCCGGACGGATCTCGTAGTTGTCCAACATCTGGATGGCTCTCTGAGCCGCTTCTCTGGACAACAATCAACAATCAATAATCACTTCATGATTCAGAATAATGATTTGTCACTCTGGATGCACTTTAATAAATATAAAGACAAACATGATTCCCTCCACTCACTCACTCAATTCCAGTTCACCTTTTTAAACACTTGCGGTTTATAATCAGGATCAGAAGACAATAAAATAAGTAGTTAATAGATTCCATATCAGAAATCTTACATCATGGATCATGTGATCAGCTGCAGCTGTCACTAATCTGTTGTTTAAACTGCTGGTTATGTAAGAACATGTTGGTTAAAACCAGCAGAATATTATAAATAAAAGTTTTGAAAACCTTACCTGTTGGTGTACATGACGAAGGCGTAGCCGCGGTTCTCTCCGCTGAACTCCATCATCAGTCTGAACTCGTAGATCCTGCCGGCTCCCTCGAACAGAGGGACCAGCTCGTCTTCGTACATGTCTCTGGGAATCTTCCCCACAAACACCTCGCAGCCCCGCGGGGGGGCCGGGCCCTCCCAACCTGCAGCACGAAAACCGCATCGTCAAAAGAGCAGAGGTCAGTCAGCGCCAGGGTTTCACTGGAGCTGATCCCAGACCAGGGTTTAGACTTAACAGCAGGCTGAAGGTCGGAGCTGAACTTATCAATCATCCACACCAAACTAAATGTTCTCATATCGCAGTTTTCAATAGTAACAAATACCCTGAAGTTCAACCAACAGCCCAGTTTGTTTAACTGGTCGTACTGTCATCACACAGGACCAGTAGATCACACGTCAGGCAACATGAGAGAGGGAATATACACACTGAAAAATAACATCCTTGATATTGAGGTCAATCTAATTATCCCATAGCAGAGAGCTCCATTTGTGCAGATGAATAAAAATATTTGACTTGATTAAATATTTGAATAAAAGCCGTCGTCGTTATTCTGGTCTCTAGAACCCTGTTGGTGTCATGAATAAATAGGTTTTAATGAGGACGTTCTGTGTCTTCTCCAACAGGTCACACAGAGGAAGGAACAGATTATTTGGGTTTTAATGCAGCTGGATTTGCCATCAGGCAACTTTAATCAGACACTCCTCATCTCCCAAATATCATTTTATATACAAACGCACACTTTTCAGATTCTGTGACAGCTTCTGGTGTGTGATGTTTACAGATGTTCTGTGTTTTTATTAGCTGGAGCTTTTTGTAACCACAAGGTTTATTTGGGTTGATTCCTCCTAAAAAACATCACAGAGATTTCCCATCAGCCCGTCTGGCAGCTGGCTGCTCATCACAGATATTACAGTCCAGTGTGATGATCTACGTTTCTCACAGCTCTAATATTAATGCTGGAGCAATTCACTGACTGATCCACCGCCAAAAAGATTAATCGACTATTCAAATCATCAATTAATTGTTTACAGCTATTTATAATTACATACATTTATAATTCAAATGATTAAAAACGGAAAAATTTCGAGCTAATAACATCACAAACATTCCAAAGATGACATTTCAGAGCCAAACAACTCATTTAAGAATAATCAATGAAAATGATGATTCGCTGCAGCCCCGAGAACTCTGATGGACACTGACTGTGATGTTGAATGGACAGCGAACTTTGGGGTTAACACAAAGGTAGCTCGAGTTCAGTTGCCATGGTAACTAATACTGCATGCAGGTTTTGTTCAGGATTAAAGGTCAAAATATATGAAACAACACACACCTGGCGGGGGTCCGCCATACTTCCTCTGTCCATTCTCCTGCACCATGTTGTACCCCGTCTTCTCCATCAGATCCAGCAGAGCCATCTCTTTGGCGCAGGACACCTTGAACTCGTGCTCGCCCATCAGGGGGCTGACTTTCCCAGAGTCTCCATCCATGTCTCCGTCTGACCTTCTGTCTCAGTCTGTCCAACAGACAACAAGCATTCAGGTCACATGATGGGAGACGCCAGCATCCTGCTCTAAACACAGCTCAGGTGCTGAGAACGACTCAGGTGGTACATGATGGACGATTTCTGAATTTAATGACAAAAAACCTTCCAATGTTGTTGTTTGTTTTCATTTTATAGACTAAAAGAATAACAGATAGATTCATCTTTACTTAAAAATAATCGGTGTCTTCTTCGTCGTTTTAGAGGAGACATCTTGAATTCATTTTCAAATTTAAAGTCCAGTTTAAGAATGATTCCATCAAACAACAGACTGAAAGCACAAAACAGTTCAGTACCAGAGGTTACATCTATGACTTCAGGATATGAGTCAGGATAAAACATGTTTAAAACATCCAACAGAACTGTATTTTGTTGACTGTTGGACGTTGATTTAAATGAAGACATCATAAATTCTGCATTATACACACACAACAACCAGAACCTGCCATAACTCAGTTATATATTATTCATAAGGAGCAGCGCAGCTTCATTTAGCTGACACAGTGTCAGAGAGTCACAGACAAACTGCTGAACAACGAGCATATATGTAAATCACTCACTCAGTGACCATCTTCACTTTAAACTGCGGTAACGCGTTTTATTTTCATTTTAAGAGCCCAATCTGAAATGTATTGTGTTGTTAGCTAGCTAGCGTTACTAAATTATTGTTTTATTTCTGGTTTTTTTGGTCGATGCTAACAGCGCAAAGAGAGAAACAAATTACCAAAAAAACTCGTCCATGTTTCTTCTATTTTAATTAAAAAAAAGCTTAAAAAAAAAAAACATTCTAAAAAAAACTGAATGAAAATAACACTAGATTAAAACTAGCTAGCTAAGGCTACGTTTCAATATGTTGTTTAGCTAGCTTAACATTTGTAATTTTCTGGGGACCGCCTGGAACCAGTCCCAACCATTTAGCAACAGAGAGCAGTAATGTGAAGAAGTTAGCCTCCTAACCGATATGTAAACTAGATGAATTCATCCAACACCAGCTCACAACCAGCACAGCAGCTCCCGGTCCGTTAGCCAACCTTTATGCTAGCGGCTCTGTAACGTCACGGTCACGTTAGCTTCCCACCGCTCTTAGCTAAGCTAGCTCTCTGACCCCAAATACACTCTTACCAGCTCCGTCTGCCGCCATTTCTGCTCCCAGAGAAGCGAATTACAACCCCTCCCAGCTGCGACGCGCTTCTATTAAAACTTCATCGGGAGTAAAAACTTACCTGAAACGTCTCTATTTACACAAATCAACTGGCCGGAAATATGATTGACATGAAGGCCACTCCTCCTGAGCCAATCAGCGCGTTTATGTGTGGCGCGGAAGGCGGGACAACGTTCCCCTTATAAAAGAAAAGAAAATAATATAAAATGAAAGAGAATAAAATAAATGACCGACATAAAATGAAAAATATTCTATTTACTGTGCTTTGTCTCTAGTTTCTAAGTTTCTAATGCAGGTCAGTGCAAATGTTTTTCCCAGAGTTTATAAATACATCAGAACACCTGTGTTGGGTCATACAAGTACACACGGGAGATGTAGTTCCTAGTTGTAGTTCCCGTGGTCGAAATACATAGGAAGCTTCAAAAAAAGATATATAGTATAGTCAGTTTTATTTATAAAGCCCAACATCACAGATCAAGGTACTTTACAATCTGTGGCGCCCTCCACAGCATCCACCTAAACATATATATAGATACAGATATTAAATGTGTAAATGTTTCGATTTGATGATTAAAACTGCTTTGCAAAAATACACAGTTTTAAAAATCAATTATGGTTGTAGTAGCACTCATATATCAAACAAACAAACTCAAGAATATCAGAAAAATACAATTTTTATTCGATTTATGTCATCATTTTACATTTTTACAGATTATCCTCATGTGGATTTAAAATCTCCATAAAGCTGAGTTTATTCACACAGTCTAGTGTGTGTGTGTGTGTGTGTGTGTGTGTGTGTGTTTATGCGGCCATCCAGATGAGGAAGGGCAGCAGGAGGGCCAGCAGGGCGGAGCAGGCGCTCACAGCTCCCAGGTGGAGGAGCAGAGACGCCCCCAGCACCGCCGTCGCCTTGGCAACACACCGACTCAGCAGCAGCTTCCTCACTGTCTTACAGAACTGATGGAGAAGAAGAGGAGGAGGAGGAGGAGAGAGGGCGTGAGGGATGGATGAGGTGTGATAAAGATTGTGTTACTAATAATAAAAAGTCATGTTTTTTTATCCGTGCATTGCTGTAGATTAAACTACCCAACAGTATATGAAATAGTAATAAGTACTAATAAACTGGCAACTGAGAGTGTATGTTAGAGTTTAAAGTAATAATTAGCCACTAGATGAAGTTTATCACTGATCAATGCAGCAGGAGCAGACTGCAGGATGTAAAGTAATATTTCAAATATATAGAAAGTATTTACATGTTTATACTTTCGCACTGTGTTTGCTACTTGTACTCTACTTGTGTGCTAAACTGAGGTTTTAGGTTTTTACACTAATTGGTGTTGTTTGACTCTTTAAGCTGCCGTTTGAAAAGTTGTTCCTTAACTTCTAAACTTCGAATCTTTCAGCCCCCCAGTCTGTCGGCCCTGCCCCTCCTCTTCCTCCCTCCTTATCATTCTGTCCAGAGACAAACATCTGCAGCTGAGATCAGTACCTCCCAAACAATAGAGCTTTCATTCACTTGACTGTTGCTGCAACAGGAGGCTTAACCCCATTAATGAGGGAGGCTGGTCTGATCTGAGATCAGCTTTAATCTGCAGCAGGAAATAAACGCTGCACAGCTAAAGGTCAGTCTGTGCTGCTGGAGCCACCGTGTACTACAGTGTACCACTACAGTATACAGTGTATTACTGCAGTATACAGTGTAATACTGCAGTACATATAAGTGGTTCTGGTGGTCTGAATGTCGCGGAGCGTCACCTGGAAGGTCTGGAAGCTCATGACGGTGCCGTAGCGACAGTACATGACGAAGTGCTCACAGTTGTACCACAGCAGGCTGTAGGTCACGTGGCCCTGCAGCTTCTCCGCCCGCCGGGCCACGTCCTCCCCCTGCAGGGCCGCACGGCTGCACACCTGGACCAGGAGAGAACAGGTAGGACACCAGGACCACAATGTACCACTGATACTGCTACTACTATTGCTACTACTACTACTGTACTACTACTGGCACTACTGTTGCAACTCCAACTCCAACCACAGCTAACACCATTAGCCTAGCATAGCCACATGTTAAACCCTGTCAGTTGAAGCTGCAGGTGAAACTTTTATGGATTAACGTCTGAAAACACACTGAACATGTTGACGAGACGTGTGTCCGTCTTTAGAAAGGTAAATTCTTCAGTGTTCCCAGCAGCCCCTCTGGTTGTATACGACGATGTTTGCTGAAGTAAAAGTATTTTTTGCAGTTTTTTCTCTCTGTTAGATCTGATCTCTTTTTCCTGCAGCAACGTGAAGTGGACGCCGAGCCGAGCAGCGAGCGTCACCTTGTCCATGGTGTTGACGAGGATCTCTGATCCGTAGGCGAAGTCCTCCACTGAGTCCACCCTCACACTGCCACACTGAGGACAACAGACCAGGAGAACATTTGTATTACTCAGTACTGACATTCCACATCTGAGAGGGAAATATTCAGATTTCACATCAAACAAGAGGTAAGGTCAGGAAATATCTCCAGCATGTCATACTTCTATCTTCCTTCCTCTTTTCTAATTCCTAAATCTCCACACTCATCTTTTTGACTACACCCCCAGAGTCCCTCCTGCACCTCATCCTGATGGTATTATCACGTATAAATGCACTCATCCGATCCTGCTGTGAATGTCGACGTACAGTCTGGGTTGACGGGGTGCTTTGGTACCTTGGCCAGTACTCCCAGTAGGAGCCGGCTGTTGGTGACCATCTGTCTGATTCGACACTGGTCACTGGAGACGACGGGCATGATGTCCGGGATGAAATGAGCTACTCTGGAGAGAAGGAAAGGAAAGAGGTGACAGGAGAGAGCGGAAAGGCGAAGGCAAAGAAGGGAACAATAAAAACAAGTGAAGAAGAAGAAGAGGAGGACAAAACAAAGCGTATTTGTATCAGCGTCACTTTACGCCAACAATGACTGACGTCCTTCTTCCAGCATCAGACTCACCTGCCTCCCCCCAGGTAGATCCCAAAGTGAGTGAACAGAGTCCTGGGAACCTCCAGCAGGTCTCCCCTCCTGAGCATCAGCCCGTCCTTCCTGTCCGTCCTCCCCCACGGCTGCCCGTCTGCCTCCTCCTCTCTCGGCCTCCTCTTGTCCTTCACGTCGTGTCTCGGGGTGGAGATGAAGAGCAGAGCGAGCAGCTGCAGAGGGAACATGGTGGGAGGCAGGAGAAGCAAAGTGAAGCCGTCGCCTCGTCCTGGTTTTTATTCTCAGAGCGGGGATTAGTAACTGCTGCCAAGGCTGGTCCAGGGTCAGAGCCGTGTACTTTAGTCCCCGGCAGCTGAAGGTCATCACGGAAAAGAAACATTCTTGAGATTTTGCCAACAAATATGGGGAAGAAAGGAAAGTTGGTGAACAGGAGGGCGACGTCACCTTCCAGGTTTCTGTTGGACAACTCACAAAAAAACATATTATTCAAATGTAAATAAAACACAAGCCTGACCTCAGTGGTGGAAGAAGTACTACTAGTAGTAATACCACAGTGTAGAAATACTCTGTTGCAAGTAAAAGTCCTGCATTCAAAATCTTACTTAAGTATTAGCATCAAAATATACTTAAAGTACCAGTTATGGTACTCATGGTGCTACATGCTGGTAAACTTGAATCATTTTAATCACTTTGTATATTCATCTATAATATTACATCATATCTGCAAAGTTACTAAAGTTCTCAAATGAATGTGAGGCAGTAAAAATGTTTTTTTAAATATATATTGAGATGTTGTGGAGTAGAAGTATAAAGTGGAGTAGAAGTATAAAGTATAAAAAGTACAGTACTTTGGTAAATATACTGAGTTGCGTTCCACCTCTGGCTCTCATCCAGGTTTATTTACATCCTGTCTGTCACCAGTGATTCCCCGCAGGAAGTGTGGGGTGTTTTATGGCCTCAGCCCGTCATCAGATCTCAGATCAGCTGAGAGAATATCGTGTCTCTCTGTTTGAATGAAAGAAGAGATCCAGGACGCAGCCAGAACTCAGCGATGCCTGGCAGCTCGTTGGAGCGAGTGACGTAAAGCTCAGAACAATAGAGATTTATTAAGATTAAGCAACTTTAGTTTCCCAACAGCAGCTCACAGCAGCACAGAGCGGCAAACAAAGACACGACGAACGCAGTAAGTAGACATACTTACAAGTGATGACGATGAAGTATAAGTACACTCACTTTTCTTCTTGTTCCTTCTCTGTGATGTTTGAGCTTCACGTTCACCCGCTGACGGAGGAACGTTTCTCTGAGCTCAGTTCAACACCTGGACGCACCTGCAGGGTTCATGACATCACAACTAGCTAGTAACCACTTAATATTTAATAATTATTCCAGTGTTGTCTGTCTGGGAGGGTCAGATTGAACCTCTGACCTTTGACCTTTGAGTGTCAGAAGCCAGAAAATGCCAAAACAAAAAAATGCAGTGTGAATGTAACCTGAGCAGGACACCTCATGCTGTGACTGCTGGCTCATGTTGTTGTAGTTCCTTCAGTCTGCCAGTAGAGGGAGATAAAGGTCTCCGTTTACTGGAGGACTGTTGTGTTGAATATTTATCACCCGAAACTGAAGATATATACAGTATATAAATATATATGTGAATATATAGTTATACAATTTAGTATAATTTAGTACAATTTAGTATACCTACTTATTACATTAGATTTTGAATTTCTATGTATATTAGAATATCTTTATTTAGATTTTTAAAGCTAAAATGAATAATTTGTTGATGTAAAACAATTTATTTATTGCTTTATTATTATTCTAATGATTATGTGATCATAATTATCACACTCATTTAAGATTCTACTGTTTGAATCTCAAATTTTTTGAATATTATAGGTAAACTTTTCTCAGTATTTTAAAAACACCCTTTGAGTTGTTTGTCAAATATTTGATTAAAAACAGATTTTTACTTTTTTTTTTTTAAATTTTATTAAAAGAAAATATGGTTCAACACGTCTGATTCCACGTCCTTTATTTACATACAAAACACAGTATGAAGTGTTACAGCGTCATAAAAAATAAATTCTGTACAAAAGTTTGACTGTTAGAGAACAATCAGGTCGAGACGGATATCTACAGATATTTACAGAAGCGCTGCAGTGCAGAGGGGTCCACGTGCTGTAGTACGGTCAAGATGGCCGCCACAGAGCCAGTTTCTGTCTGTGTTCATTCTTGACCTTGGAAACAGTAATACGACAAAAACAAAAACCTTACCAGCTTTTTCCAGGGCTTTCAAGGCCGTGAGATGCAGCTAAAAGCTCTGGGAAAAAAGCTACGACCTTGAGTTAAGAAGAATATTCTGGGTGGTTTCATCATTTTAACTTTAAGAGCCTTTAAAATTTGAATTGAACGCGATGAAGATGTAGAATAAGTTCCCGCAATACTGGCGCCTGATTGGCTGATTGCCTCAGCTCATCTAATTCAAATATTAATGGAAGCTTTAAATGATAGAAACTGGCCTGATTGGACGGACTGGGCAGCCAATCAGGACCAAATCTCACACTAAAACACACTCGCATGATGTGTGTTCAATTAGAGAAGACATATGAAATATTATGAGTCCAATCTGAGGAGTAGATGTTGACTCTAACTCTGTGGTTATAAATGAAGACAACAAATGTAAGAAAAGGTCCCGTTATTTCCTAAAATCTCTCCTTCAGTAAAACTCGGTGATTATTAAATGATCTTTGGTCTCTTCAACACTGTCTCTGTCTTTGTTGCTAAGCACCCATCGCCTCAAAAAACATCACCTGTCAATCAAAGAGTGTGGGCGGTACGAAGTGTCCTTTGATTTTGTCTTTTAAGTCATTTTTCTTTTTATCGGTTGCTAATGTTGCTCATGCTAACTGCCCTGTTCTCCTCCTGCTGTTCGCTCGGAACTACGGCAGCGTTTATTATTAGGAGTCGTCACTTCCTGTCTGTCAGTCTTCCAACATGGCGGTGAGGAGGCGGGTGTCGTCCGGGAGCTTCTAGCTGGCCATCCACAGGGTGAAGGGGATGAGGAGGGTGGGCAGGGCGGTGCTGGAGGATATTCCCAAACACACCATGGAGAGGAGACCCAGCAGCGCCGTCAGGACGACGTTACGCTGGTCCCGGATCAGCGACTTCAGCCACTCACAGAACTGGAAGAGGGGAAATAACATTAATGCACCTGACAAGTAATATTTAACGTGTCAATATAATAAACAAAGGGTTTGATGGGACGTGATGACATGGGAACTCTAAAGCAGGTAAGGCTGCTAATCAGAGACATTATTTCCATTATTGATTCATCGTTTTGTCTCTAAAATGTCAGAAAGTTGAAATCAGTTGCAAATTGTTACGTCTATCTTCCCAAAGCTACACAGTCGTGAGTTAAAGGACCTGAGACAACAATCCAACAAGGTCCTCTCACGAGCTTATCTCCAGAGCTTTCCACCAGTAACTCAACTCTGGGCTTCGTTTTGAAGTCGAGAAGGAACTTTGATGCTTGACCTTAAAGACAACAAGAAGTCCGCTGATGAAGACCAAAGCTACCGGCGTTCCTCCTCCAACCTTCCAAACGTTCCCTTCCCTCACTGAGCCACCGTCTAGTGAAACAATCGAGAGTATAATTGACCTGTTGTTTATTTTACTGAGGGGCCCTCCGAGGACCCTGCAGGAGCTCCCGTTGGCCCCCGGCCCCCCTTTAATGAACCTGTAAGAGGCAGACTGGGCTCCTGGTCTGCAGGCAGATCAGATGTTTAGGTTAGCAATTACAGGAAGTGAAACTCGATCAGGGAAAACTCTCTCTGCTGCAGCAGGGTGACAAACAGGCCCCGCCCCCTCACGTCCCCCATGTTTTGACTCTTAAAAAGACGGAGGTCAGAGTCCAGACGTCCAACTGTCCTTCTCTGCCTTTAAAACACTACTATATCACAGTTAATAGTAATAATAAATAATATATAACTTTAGCTTGAAAGGAACTGCTTCATAAAGTCTGACCAACTTTAAATGACCTTTGACCCTGTAACGGATTGATGCTTTGCATTATTCTGTAATTATCTCTGTACTCTTAGTGGCGGAGTCCGCCATTCCTGCCCTGGATTCAGACAGCTAAGAATGAGGGACTGACAGGATCCAGCATCACTCTCCTGCAGCCGCATCAGAGCTAAGTGCTGCTAATGCTAACACGACATCTCCTACTGCTGCTGCTTCACATTAAAAGTACTAAATCACTTAAAAGTACTTGAAAGTACTTGATGACAGATCTTTATTATCGCTGAGTGGAGTCTTTTCAAACATCACCACTTAATTATCTTTCAGAGAAACCGATGGTTACTGGATGCATGCTAATAGCTGAGAGGCTCAAACTGGGGCTCCGAGCGCTGCCCTCCTTCCTCATCATCATCATCGTCAGTCTGGACTGACTCTGACTCGCTGCTGCTGTTTGGTTTCTGGCAGGCGGCTCCGGTCTGAATGCAGCTCTTGTTCTCTGGACTTTTCCGAGCAGCGACCCAGATTTTCCTCTCGTTTAAAAACAGTCTCACATGCTGAAACACTCCCACCTTCAAGCTGAGGAGGAGGAGGGGGAGGAGGAGGGGGAGGAGGAGGAGGGGGGGGGGGGGGGGGAAGGAGTCTGTCCCTCCTTTTTGTTTTTAATGTTTTATACCTGAACAAGAAGACTTAAACAAGAAGAACAACTCAGATGATTTACTCGAGTAATACAACGTAAAAATACAAGTAAATACAGAAGTACTATCTGCTAAATGTACTTAAAGTATCAGCAGTAAAAGTACTTGCTCTGAGACATTATCAGAGCTTCATTGCTGATGCATCAGCTGCTGGAGAAGCTCTGGTTTAATCTTTACTGTGTTATATTTGATCAACTCTGAACAGCACGTAGTATTTACAGCTGTTACTGTAGTGCAGTACAAAGTACTGAAAGTAGTGTAGTAAAGTAAAGCTCGAGTACATTCCACCTCTGCTTCTAGAACATCTGTCAGACCTGAGACTGTTTAAAACTGAGTAAGGGCTCGTTGTTGACCCTCCTGTGATCCAGTTCAGTCCTCACCAGCAGCCAGACTAAAACCACAACCTGAACCAGAACTGAACGGCGCTCTGGTTCTTTGAGGCCCCCTCCTGCAGCAGGACTCTCTGTTAA
>NC_092202.1:945000-1010000 GCF_043641665.1 Enoplosus armatus | reverse complement strand
CCTCAGACAGGTTCTGGTGTTAATGGTCCAGGTTTGCAGATCACAGCAGAGCGACGTCTCTTTCCAAACTCGATCTTCTGCTGAGTTGCAGCTGAAAGCTCCAGAAAATGGACCAATGGAGCGAAGACAGCTTTGTCACCAGCTTTCACAAGTACAGCATTTTCTGTTGCACTAATCTTCTCCAGCTGTTGACTGAACAGTAAACTGGTCAAATAAAACCAAAAACTACAACCACAACCATCTTCTGAGAAGACAGAAAATGTGAAAAAAAAATTAAAAACACTGAAGGATGTTCAGCTGACGGAGGAAACCCTGAAATAAAAGAATGTTTTGTTTGAATTATTATGTTATTAGTTCAGCTGTCTGAAGTCTGCTAGTTGTTTACCTGGAACATTGCATACATGGCAACTTTGTACTATATACCATTTTATGAAAAGACTACTTTTATGATTAGTATCAAATAATACACATCATAAATGACATTTGCATTGAAAACTGTCCTGTCGTCCACATTTAAAACACACACACACAGAACCAATAACATTAACTTAAAACAGAAGTTTTGTTCATAAAAATATTTTTAATCTACAGTCGAACAAAAATCAACTCACTGTTCAAATCCATTTAGTGATTTTCTGAGTAGAAAGCGAAAGAATCAAACTTGCTACAGTGGATTATTATCATTATTACTATTATTATCATTATTACTATTACCGGTGAGTTTAGTTTAGAAAGTGCCTCTGAAATGGACGAAGAGAAACAGCACAAAAAGAAATTGAAGTGGTGAAGCTCCGGCTAATAAAACCAAAGCACTTGAGGTTCCACATTCAGGAGAAGTCGGTCAAGACGGAACAGAAAGTTGTAACAACATCGAGCAAGGCACTTCACTCTTCGATCATGACACCGAATCACCAGCTAAATAACGGCTTCTTCCTTCCAGCTCACTCAGAGCGAATGACCCCCCCCCCAGTAAACTGTCTCATCATTTCATGTCGAACTGGAGGGAATTCTGCCGGCTACCAGAGCTTAAGTTGGGGTTCAAGTTTCATTCCAGATGTGACGCGTGTTCCTAGAGATTTATTATTCAAGTGAAAACATGAGGAAGGTTTATCAGATGATAAAAGATCATATATAAAGACACAACCTGGACTCAAACCATCACATTACGCAGCATATCGTACATCACAGGTTGGTTAGAGTGGCACACCGGCCGCTTGCGCTACTTAAAAATACAGTACTTTGTATGTAGTATGTTGATGAAGATGAGGAAGTCTCAGATGAGGTCAGGAGGTTGGGACGGACGATAACCACCCGGGCGAGGCTGCTGAAGGAAGGCCTGATACCCTGGAGGACCAAAACGTGCTCCAAGAAATTGGGTAAACGTCAAACAGTCTGTTATTTTGGGGGCTGAATGAAGAATTAGCTGGAAAACGTTGTTCCACAACGATGAAGTGTTTCTCCAGATAACTCGCGCACAGTCCTGAAAACACTGGTCGGGAATCACAGGGTCGTTTCGGGAAGCAGCAATTTGCAGCACAGATGTGAGTCCAGAGTTTCGCTCTCAAGCCTCATCTTCATCATTAACATTTCCGTGTAAACTGGTGACATCACAGCTTGTGTCTTTTTCCAATTTGGGGTTTTATGAAAACAGGAAATGAGCGGGAATTTACAGCTTTGGTTTTGACACCTCGCTCTGCACATCTGACCACTTCAGTGTCGTCTTTAAAATCTATTTCCCCATGTGACTCCCCCTTTATTGGTCTGATTTATACTCATGCAACTCTGCTTTCAATTCCTGCCTTGAAGGACGTGTATTGTTGTCATTTATTATGGTTTTATTGTGTGTAAAAGTCTTTGTACGTCTGTTTAGAAGACCATTGTTTAGTTATTGTTCTAGGCAGACTGTCTAATGTGGTTCTTCTCTGTGTTTGGACCCGTTCGACGAAACGCTTTGTTGTTTCACATCTTCAAATTTCGCAGAGATTCACAAATCCAAAGAGCTTTTTCTTCTTACTGATGAGAGAAAACTGCAGCAGCGTGAGGAGGGAGATTTGGGGAAGGGGGATATGATTCAGGGGAGGTGGGTGAGATGAGCTTTCAGCCACGACGGAAGCTGTGGAGGGACTCTGACTGCAGCTTCAGTCTGTTTGCAATTATGGATAAACAGACTGGAAGCCAGAGAGCCGCTTCGGTGGAAGGAGACACACATTCCTTTAGGGCGGCGAAGATCGGAGCCGGGTCGCGCCGAGGTGAACGGGCCGGGGGAAACCAGGCGCTGCGTCTCCTCCGATGTCTGACTGGAGCGTCTCGCGGCCGCGGCGGATTCTTTGTTTACCCTTCGAGGGAAACCCAAACCACTGCTCCTCCCCTTTGAGGAAGTCAGAGGTCAGGGGCAGCTCCCCTCAAGCTGGTGTGGAGCTCGAGTCCTGATCGGGAGGGAAACACATTCACCCCCCGAAAAATGTTCCCTTCACCCACAACTGGTTTGCAGTTTGTTGTTGTTCATGTAGTTAAAGGATTGCTTCAGCGTTCGTTTCATATTACTGACGAGCATTATCCTCCAGTCTTTAAAGGGGGGGGTGTCTGCATGTAGAGGATAACTTGAAGGTTTGTGACTACTATGATTCCTATCAGTAATAACAACACTGTACTCGTCAAGTTAATAGTTAATCCAGCTCGTCTAAACCACTTCATTTGGGGGTCGAAAGTAAAGTGTGCACCGTGAGCTTCATTTTCTCTTTTCAAATCACTTCGTTTGATAAAAGATTTGTTCGCGTCTGAGCCTAATGAATCCAAAATGGAGGCGTGGCACTGACCCCCGAGGAGGTCTGTGAGATCCTGAACATGAGGCATGTCGTGGTGAAGCGTATTCAAGTACTTTATGGCGGTGTTTTATTTGAGGGTTGTACAGATTATAAAGCCCTACGAGGCCCATCTGTGTTTGTGGACGTGGAACATCAACGGCTGTCATCTTGCGTTCTTCAGGTTTTTCCTTGTTTGGATTAAACAAATGTGTTTTTACATGATCCATAAATGATCCGTGTGTGTTTCTGTCGTCTTTAAGAGTCTCAGCTGGAGTTTTCTCCGCTTTCACTTTCATTTCTTGTTTTTACGTCTCCATTTCCCACCTCCCTCTCTGTCTCACTCTCTCTGTCTCACTCTCTCTGTCTCACTCTCTCTGTCTCACTCTCTCTGTCTCACTCTCTCTGTCTCACTCTCAGTCCACCAGGGACTTGAGGTCCGGCAGTCCTCTCAGCTTCAGGTCCAGCAGCATCTGACCGTAGGCTTTCCCCTGAAGATAAAGAGCAAGGTGAAGGTGAACATGTGTGTTTCCACCTTAATGTGTTTGAATTCACACAGTGTGAAGTGTGTGAGTGTGTGTTTCTTTGATGTGTTGTGGATTCCAGCAAGGCGGTAAAAAACTTTACAGGGGGGGGGGGGGGGGGGGTTAAAGAGGACAAAGGAGCTGGTTTCTGGTGTTGCCACCATGAGGAAGACAGAGGCGGCTCTTCATCCCGCTCAGTGGCACTTTACGAATCAGTTCCAGACTTTGTTGGGACTACATGCTGAATCTGAATCAACTGTGTGAACACATACAAAGGATCTGACTCCGGTTTGTCTTTGTTCTCAGTGTTGCACACAGAATGTAGGTAAACTATGTACATACAAGTAGGTGTACATATGAATATAAATACATGTAAAATACATAGATTGTACATAAGTACTGCAAAGGAATAAATATAATATAACAGATAACTTTATATACATGAAATAAAGGTTCATCTTATCATTTTTAATACAACGGTGACGCCTGAACTGGGCACAGTGTTTGTTCTGGAGGAGACCTGCAGGGATTAAACTCCCCCTCACAGAGGGAGGGACGAGCTGATGAAGGGGACGCATCAGAGGAAGAAGAAGCAGAAGTGGAAACACGACGAAGCTCCAGAGTTCAGAGTAGAAAGTCTGTGTGTGTGTGTGTGTGTGTGTGTGTGTTACCTGGGGGTCGCTGCGTAGAGACGCCACCCCTCCCCCTCCCAGTGAACTCTGCAGGACGAAGTTGAGGCCGTGGATCCCCGGCAGAGTGTATCTACAAACCACACAAAAAACCCACCACACTTGTAACCATGGCAACGCAAACTTTCACACTTTTAAAAACACACAGCCCAGTAATTGTGGTTCACACACACACACACACACACTCACACACACACACACAGCCTGCCAGCACAGCCTGGCACCATGTGTTCATATGGCAGTTTATTGCACTCAATCACACGTTAATGTGTGTGTGTTTTGGATGTTTGAGTGTGTGTGTTGTCTGGATTCACATGGTTTGTAAGTAAAGTGTGTGTGTGTGTGTGTGTGCGTGTGTGTGTGTGTTTTTTTAGCTTGGTTGCATTTTCTGTGAAATTTACAAGTGTGTGTCAGTGTGTGAGTGTGTGTTGGAGAGTGTCATGGTTAACCACACTGGGTCGGCGTGGGTGTGTGTGTGTGTGTAAAAGTGTGTGTTTGTGCATGTACATGTTCGTAGTTGCACAGAAGGGGGGAGGGGTCAAATGTGATCATATGCAAAACCTGTGTGTGTGTCTGTTAGCAGTTAAATGTGTGTGTGTGTGTGTGTGTGTGTGTGTGTGTGTCCGGGCCTCCTGCAGGTTTAACGAGCAGTGGAGGTGCACTAATGAAGCGTCTGTGGCGGCAGGGAGGCGGTTCGGGGTGTGAGAGGAGACACAGGTCAGCGAGCTTTACAGCCACCACCTCTTCATTACGATAATCGCTAACACGCCGCGCGGCTGAGTCATCGCTGAAACATGTCCGCCGGCCGTACACGTGTTCAACCACTTCCCCAAACGCTCCATTATACCTGCCGACACACCTACGGCCCCTCAGCTGGGTCACCGCGGAGCTACTCGTCTTGTCTGGCAGTTTGTGCAGCTTTAGCATCTGAAAGTGAGAGTATGTAAGTTTTGCACCACAGCGGCCTCTGTGGCCACCAGCGGTAATGACAGGACAGCGGCACACTTTGTTTCCAGGTGAGGTATGCTGTGTTTACATCTTGTTTTACCTGCGACATGCTGACACGTAATGCAACAGCAGCACAAGTAGAAAAGAGACCCAAAGTCAGTGAACTGACTCAGTAATCTCTATCTGAAGGCTGCTAACATTAGCTAGCATTAGCCACCACAGTAAGGCTGTAGCAGTGTATTGAAAAGAACCCTTTTTGATTAGCCATGCTAGCAGTCCAGACTGGAATATCATATATAACAACTATTGGTTGGATTGCCATGACATTTTGTACAGACCCGCTGCCTCTCTCTTTTTTGTCAACATTTTCCATGTTTGAATAAAACTTTATTTGAACAGTCAATAGGTTCTGCTTTTACGCCGTGACCCCGAACAGAAGTCGTATTGTTTGGTGGTGCGAGTTAACACAACGTACAAGATGATAATTAATTAAGCTTGCCAAGAAAAAGCCTGCATTAAAAGTCTGCATCAATGTAGAAACATTTTGATCATTTTCATTTATTTGCGATGGAAAGAGAGAAGAGACATCTGTTAATAATGATGCTTGACTTGAAGTGTCTTTAAAATAACCCATGGATACTTTCTGAAAAGCTAAAACAGAGATTTTCTTTCGATATTCTACGACATAAATCAATAGAAATAGAAACTGGTATCTACTTGTGGTTAACCTTCTGCCAGCTGCCTCACAGTATTTGAGCTCGTCTCTGTCCCTGAGGAGTTAAACAAATCAATACTTGTGTTTGGAGACAAACTGAAGCGAGCCTCCGGATGTTAAAACCCCCTGCTTCTATTATGTCTACACTGCTGTGTCATTACAGGGCGAGTACCCTGGAGGAGGGCTGTGACAGTCAGTAATGTTTATGGTGTTGTGTCTTGTTTCAGTGGAAGTTGTGTTCCTGGTTTCTCTCAGTCAGTTGTGGTTTTCTTCCTGACTACAGTAGAATAGTCTGACCACAGCCGTCCTTCAGTGTCTTCAGCACTCTGTTAAATCTTTGTCAGTGTGGTATTTGTGGGGTTTAAAAAACGGAGCCAGCAACATCGTTAGGATGTTTTAAATAGGATTTTCGAGGTCCTCTGGTTGTGCTGGTGGACACAATATAACAAACAGCTGTGAAACGGCATGAAAACAAAAGGCAACGGCCCTGCGACGCATACCATCTTTGGGAAGTGTAACCAACAGTCTTCAATACGTTTTTTGAGTTTTAAAACTGCTTATGCTTTTTGGATCAACAGTCCAAATGTACTCGAGTCTTCGGTTGTTGCCTGGCAACCTCACAACGACAACAAGACTCCAGGAAGTCACTGGTAACGAGAAACAACATGTTCATTTGTGGCCTTACACGTGTTGGTCTGTGTATTTGAACAGAGCGAGGCTAGCAGTTTCTCTCTGTTTCCAGTCTTTATGCTAAGCTAGGCTAATTGATTACCGGCTCTAGCTTTTTGCTTAACGCACAGTTACAAGGGACCTCTCATCGAACACGCTGCAAGAAAGCAAGTGACTTTCTCAAAATGTCCAACTGTTCGTTTAATAGTTTGATACTATTCAAAGGAAGAAGAAAAGGTCTTAAATGTCAAAAAAGCTCCTTTTCTCTCAGCCAGAGTGGGCGGGCCGATGTTTGATTGACAGCTGAGCTTTTTAAACTGGCTTTTAAAGATGAAGGCAGTTGTGATCCATTAATGAAAAGGTATAAAATGGTGAGTTGCAGCTTAGAGAGGTAAAAAACCAACAGGAATTAGTTCAAATATGTCAAATGTGAAAAGCATTTAACTTATTGTGGTCTTGGAATTAAAAACATTTAGTCAGAACTGAGCTGACGGTCAGCAGCATGAAGAGAGGCGTCGTGCTCAACAGATAAACACAGAGAGAAGGAGGAACCAAACATGGAGGAGGTTAGTGTGGTTTTCCTACAGTATCATGCTAGCTCAGTGTGTGTGTGTGTGTGTGTGCGTCTCTCTGGCTCCATCAGGACGAATGCTATCTGTTCAGCCACAGATTGTGCATCTTGTTTTCGATTGTGTTCCTGCTCTGTTGTGTCGTGTTGCTGAAGGCCGACGTCTGACAGTGATTACACCGACCACCGTCACTAATCACTGTGTGTGTGTGTGTGTGTGTGTGTGTGTGTGTGCGTGTGTTGGGCGGAGGAGTTGAAGTGTCTGTTCCTCACACATCCTGTCTTTTACACACACACACACTGCTTCATTGCTCACCGTGTGATGGCGTTGTTCACCCCTGGCTGGATGAGGTGGGAGAAGTATTCCTGCACCACAGAAGAAGTCAGGTGTTTTTTCAGGTAGGGGAAGAAGAGGGGATGACGAGCTATCACTCCTAAAGAAGAAGAAGAAGAAGAAGAAGTGTGAAGTCTTTGATTGACAAGAGTGTTTAGGAGACTTAATTCAAAACCTGTCACCTGATTCATTTGTAATTAATATTAGACATGAATAGTTCACATTTTGGAAAAAAAGCTTATTTGCTTTTTTGCAGAGAGTTAGATGATTAGATTGATACCATTCTACTGTCTGTGTGTTTATTATCAAGCTACAGCCAGTAGCCAGCTAGCTTAGCTTAGCACAAAGACTGGAAACAGAGGTAAACAGAAAGACATGTGAGTGGTGTCAGCGTTCTCACCTAACTCTCTGCAAGAAAGGGAATACATGTTTCCCAAAATGTCGAGCTAATGCTTTAACTATGCTTTGATTTTAGTTTGAGACATAGCAAGCTAGCTAATGTTGCTAACCACCAGCCACTTTCTGATGTGAGCACCTCAGTGAGGACGTGGCCGTGATGCAGTTTGAATCAGTTTGGTGACATCGAGTATGATCACTGGTTTAGCTCTGAGGTGTTTCTCACCGACGTTAGCCGAGTCTCCTTTGTCTCCGCTCCTCGTGAAGGCCAGCTCCTCCAGTCTGTAGCTGTGAGGTCCGCTGGGCAGCTCTGGACAGAGACCAGAAAACCAAAACTGCCTTCAAACGTGTTTGTTTGGCTCAGCTAACGGCGATAAAACACAGAAGCAAACAGAGAATCAGCCTTTAAAGTGGTTTCACTTCTCCTTCCACTGGCCTAATTTATTCTCATGCAACCCTGCTTTCCATTCAGGTCCAGAAGCATTTTTATTTGTTTGACACGATGGGGCCTCCCAACTGTTGAATGTTGTAAAGAGACAGATGACTTAAACCACTGGTGGCTTGTTGAAAAGCAGGAAAAAACTCCTTTAATCAACGTTTTGTAGAATATAGATTATGAATTTCTCCGGTTAGCAGCAAGTCTCCTAGCGACACCGACTCAGTCGACCGTTGCCATGGGAAACGTCCACTCAGAGGCTTGTGGTTCAGACACAGTCAAAACTTGAATTTTAAATTTCCTGCAGCAGCAGCAGAATCATGTAGTTTATATTTGATACTGATACCACAGCGTATTATTATACTGTTTTCTTGCTGTATTCATTCAATAACTTAACAGTTACTTTACATAGTTTTTCTTCATGTCAGTGTGTCACCAAATAAACATCATAGTTGGATACCCCTGTATTTCACTGCATTCCTGCATGAGTGTGTCTCCCATTCGTTGTAATAACAGGACGGATTGATTGCAGTAATGGTCCATTATCTCTGACTGTGTGGTAGGTAATCCACAGACATGCAAACATTCATTCATTTTCTGTTCATTTTTAAGCTCTGTCTCATAAAAGTAGATAAATAAATCACAGCTAAAGTTGCTCAATGACTGATTTCTTTTAAGTAAAACCAGGTGAATAAATATTAAAAGCAGCAGCTTCGTCATTTCTTCCTTCATTTGAATGTTTTTATTCTCTTGGTCTGGTTTTTGTGATTGGAGAGGCCTTCCTGTTTTCAGCCTGGAATGTGAAGGTAGGTGAAGCGGCCAGGACTGTGTGTGTGTGTGTGTGTGTGTGTGCGTGTGTGTGTGTGTGTGTGTGCGTGTGTGTGTGTGCACTTGCTTTTTTGTGTGCTACAATTCAATTTCTGTTCTCCTTTGATTTTGTAAATAAATGCTGTTTCCCTGCTGCGTCAGAAGGACGTCATTAACGTTGTGTTGAGAGTCTCTTAACAGCATTCAAGGAGTGTGTGTGCGTGTGTGTGTGTGTGTGTGTGTGTGTGTGTGTGTGAGTCTTGTGCAGGGCCATGTGAATGCAGCGCTGGTGAAAAGATGAAAAGGCAGAACTTAGGAGACGCCACACACACACACACACACACACACACACACACACACACACAGTTTCTCACAAGGTTGATTTTTAAGTTTTTGGTTGTGTATTTATGTGTATTTTTATCACTTGATGTGTTACTGTTTAGTGGTGTTGGTTGTTATAGATAAATGGGACATGGGAACATGCCGCCCTCTGTAGGCAGGCACCAGTAACTGCACACAACAAGTCTACAGTATCATCTGTTTATCAATAACTGTATAAATAAATCAATCATTCATTTCATTCTCTCTAATTCCTTTCCACCTCAAACATAGCTCTGGTTAAGCACTGCTAGCTGTTACATCACTCAAGGATGCCTTGAACCTTCTCAAGGCCTCGTAGACCATATGAGTCTTGTCAAGGACTCCTGGAACCTCCTCAAAGATCATTCAAGCCCTCTCAAGGACCCTGGAATTTCCTCAAGAACCATTTAAGCCCCGCCAAGAGCCCCTGGAAACCTTCAAACACCATTCAAGGACCATCTGAGCCTGCTCAAGGACCCCTGAAACCTCCTCATTGACTCTAAAAACCTCTTCAACCACCACTGGAAAATTCCCAAAGATCATTCAAGCCCCCTCAAGGCCCCTGGAACTCCACAAGGACCATTTACACACCCTCAAGGACCTCTGTTGTCCCTTTAAGACCATCTTATCAAGGACCCCTGGAGCCTCTTCAAGAATCAAGGGTTAAACTGACTCTTCCTCCTTTTTGTAAGAGTTCCTAATTCATAATCCACTCTCAAGTGAGAAGAATAGAATATAACAGTCATGTGCTTGTTTACCTGTGTCAGGTGTGTCCTCTGCTGAGGTGGGAGGGGCTTCCTGCTCAGGTGTGTCTGGCCCCGTCTCTGCGAGAGACTCCACCAGCTCTCCACCGACGTGAACGTCCACCTGCAGTGAGGTCAACAATGATTGATTGTAACAGGACTTGGTATCATTTGAAATTAATCAGTACTATCGACACCAAAACAATCCTTTTTCTCGATAACTTAGAAATATAAAAAACACAAGAGTCAAACCTCCTTAATGGTTAAATCTGGTCTTAATACATGCAGCTGTTTAAGTATTCTGTCTAAATAAAATACACCTTGAAACAAAGCAAAAAAGTATTGTTGTTCAATACTCAGCACTAGTTTTTAGCATCTCTGTGGAGCAAACCTACAGTACATTCACACTGCTAGCTTCTTCAATGCTACTGTAAGTCATTATGTTTTGGCGTTAGCTGGCTCACTGCTAGCTATAGCAAGCTTCTGAAGTTTCAGTTGAGTTCAGATTACAGCTAGCTTTCCTGCTAAGAGCATTTATTCACGGAACTGACCATAAAAATGATTAAAATCTTGGTTGAACAGAATCTTTACACTTAGCAAGTGAGGTGAAGTGAAGGAAGGCAGTGAAAACACACCTTCCAACATTTATATTTTTACTTTTTACTTTTAGCTGCCGTCGGGCAGAACTGCATTTTGAATTTAACAACTTTACACAAAAGCTCTGGAGCCGGTTACACCAGCTAAGTGAAGATTCACACATCACTAAATTCAAAAAAAGGTTGCTGCACACAAATGAGTTCAAGCTATCCAAACTGAGCCAACTGACAAAGCTAACGGTAGCTAACGGTAGCTAACGTTAATATAGTATCTAGATTGAAGAGTCAAAGAAGTAATATAGAATATTGTCAACAAATCTGACATGACACTTGATCAAAATGCTGTTTAATAAGGACTTAACTCACAAGATTTTAAATTACATTTACCTGAAATTACAAAATGTTATGCTAATGTTCGACTAAATTACCAAATAACCTCAGTTAGCTTAGCATAATCAGATATTTCCTATTCATTCTAAACTCCACCAACACTACTAACTAAAACACATATATTTCTTCATGTATTCATATACTGTATATATATAAATGAAACCAAGTCATACCTATATTTTAAAGATTAAAGATTAAATATATCTGTTATTTTTTAGTTAGGCTAGCTTGTGATGCTACAGTGCCTTCCTGTTTACAGAGTTGATTGTTTTTGATTGGACAAAACTAAAGATGTTTTCTAGCAACTGATTAAAACATAACTCAAGTCTTTATTATCCAGGACACTTGTTTTGTTTTAAAGGTGCAACCTGATTTAGTAAATCACTAGTCTGAAACTAGCTAGTAGTTACTAACTCAGACCATACACACAACATAACTGATGCTAATGCTACCCAGACATTTGGTTGCAGTTCCTTCTTTGCTTGTTTTTTGTTTTGTTTTATTCAATAAACTTTTGCAGCTCAAATCAAACTCACCTTCAGCTGAGATTTAGGGTGCAAGAAGAAAAACGGCTTCAGGACAGGAGACCTGGAAACAACAGAGACAGAATGAACAAGATATGAAACTATGATTATTGATTATTGTGAAAAACTGCTGTTTCTATACAGGTTTATGTGAGGAGAGACACCTGCAACACTTCTATTGGTTGTTGTATGAGGATAAATAAAAAATGCATCTCCCTGGGAATAAATGTGCGTATTAAAAGAATAATAAACTCACACTCTGGGCCGTCCGCCCACGATGCCGGTCAGCCCAGGAGCTGTGAGTGAGGACAAAGTGAAAGAACAAGAAAGGAATGAGACTTTTAAAGCACACAAAAATAATAATCCTTGTAGTTTTAGCAGGTGTAGCAGCTGCTCCGAGTTCAGCTCGGCTTCCTGTTCTACTTACAGTTCAACAGCACTGACAGCATGAATCACAAACCTCCCAGGATTCACACAGAGGTCATGCTCAGAGTGTGTGTGGAGGGTTTGAACTCGCCACCGTAAACAAAACTCAAATCTGGTTCAGAAGGTCAAAACCCTCCTTATCTGTAGTAACACACAGCCTGCAGCCAGCTGATGGACGCTCCCTCTTTACTGTGTGTGTGTGAGTGCATTAATAACCACTGGAAGCAGAGAGTGCAGCTCTGTTTGTCTGTGTGAGCAGCACCAAAGCATCTGACAAGCACTTCTGACCCCTGGAGGGATATTTACTGATCCAGAGGGTTTAGAGTGTTTGTCGTACCCATGCCGGTCCCTGCAGGAGATACTTCTCTGGCGAAGAGTTCAAGAGCTTTCTTCTGTTTGTGGTGGACGGCCATCCAGATCACTGCCTCTCTAGAGCCCTGCAGACACACAGTACATTAAATATACTGTTAATGTTATTATTGCTCCAAAAACCTGTTTAACCTGTTTAAGCCTCCAAAAGAGAGAGGAAGGAAGAAATCAAGGAGAAGAGGAGAGTAAAAAAACAAGGAGTGTGGGAGGTTAGAGGCGTGAAACAGGCTTAACTCCGACCCTGACCTGCTTCTGGTGGAAGAGAAGTTTTGGATGGACGGAGGAATGAAGGGATGAGGAGAGAGTCTGTGTCAAACTGAGAGAAAAAGAGTGATAGAAGGAGAATTTAGAGGCATGAAACAGGCTTAAGTCTGACCTCGACCTGCTTCTGTTGTTAAAGACAGAAGACAGACAGACGGATGGACGGAGAGAGGGGGTGGAGACACCGCCCCCAGACTACGAGCCAACGTCCCTTTAAGAACGACGCTTGGGGTGAAGTGAGAGCCGCTATAGATGTTAAAACAAGACTTACAAACGTAAATACAGTTCTATGAGTTTTAGGTGACAGGCAGGTGAAGCCGGTGTGTTCAAGCTAAATGTCAGCTTTTAGAAAAAACCTGCTGACTGAGAACAAAACTAAAACTAAAAGAGAAGACAGTGTGTGTGTGTGTGTGTGTGTGTGTGTGTGTGTGTTACCTTGCTGCGAGCGTTGGCACCATAGGTGTCCTCAGCGCCGAGGACCTGGATGTTGACGGAGCTGAAATCTTCCAGCCCTAACTGTTTGAAAATACGCTTCGTCCTACAAACACACACACACACACACACACACACACACACACACACACACACACACACACACACACACACACACACACACACACACACACACACACACACACACACACACACACACGTCAGTTACCTCAGAAGTCCACAAAGTTTAGGCAGTGTCCACACACACAGAGTTTGTTTCTCCTGTACACACCGTTTGATGATGCTGTCTGCGGTGCGTCGGGCCTTTTCTGCTGCTCTCGGCCCTCCGAGCGGACACACTGCTGTCGCCCTGAAGCCGTCCATGTAGGTGGCACACACCTGGAGGAAGACGGGAAACAGGATGAGAGAGCTTCAGCGGCAAAAATTAACACACTGTCAAAAAACATATGGAGGCTGATTTGTGTTGAATTTGGACTTCAGACTAAAAGACAAAAATCAAAACATTCCCTGTCTAAAAGGTGTCGGTGTTTACCTTGTAGTCAGGAGGTGGAGCGAAGCCTTTAGCCCCTGTGACTCTGACAGCTCCCCCTTCTACACCTGAAAACACACACACACACACACTTTAAACATTGATTACTGATTTATCAAACTAAAACAATAAACATTCTCTGGCTGCTGTTTCTCCAATGTTTCAGATTCTCTCCGTTTTATTTCATCTCTCATTTTAAAGACTAAACTACTAATCAATTAATTGAAAATTGACATGACGGGATCAACTGATTTATGTTTAATTAGAAAAGACGTCTTAAAACCAGAGGGACGAGCCCCGTGGACTGAGACAGACACTCTCTGTAGCTGCTGCGTGACCCCCTTGTCCTCTTCTCTGTCTCATCATCACCACCTTTGACCTCCCGACATCTCCCTCGGTGTGCTGAGGAAACATCACGCAGCACTTTGCTCACCCCTGCTTGAACCGGACCACAGACTCTCCTCCGGTTCATCTCCAGTTCACGTTCCCGGCTCCTCCGTGTTACAAAATAAACTACTGATGAGGGAGCGGGGGGTCATGAAGTGGTCAAACGAGGCTGAGGAGTTCAACCGAGGCTCAATTAGACTGAAATATTTACATCTTTAGCAACAGCAGCAGCTAAAAGTTCACATCCCCCTTTGAAGTGGGACATTCTGGTCCAGAGTTGATCCAGAACTCCCACAGTGTAACATGCCAGTCTGCTGTAGAGGAGACAAAACTTGAGTGCTCATGTAAAATTAAGACTTAAGCTTCTGTACATGAACAGAGTGTCCAGGAATACAAAAATATAATATTGACGGGACAAACAAAGTTCATATTAATGGATTTTTTCTCCTATTATTATTGTTCTTTGTCTTACTTCTCTTTGGGGGATAATCAGCCTCTACGTTTTGGAACTACACTTCCCATGATGCTTTGGGGAACGTAAGCAGGAAGTATAATGAGAGATTTCGCACCGTTATTTTAGCTAATAATTGTTTACATTTTAGCAAACCAGCACTCTTAAAGGTATCTGAATCAGCTGTTAGCAGCTCCTGTCTGCAGAGTCCTCATGGACAGACAGACAACCATCACTGATCACTGAGACACTGAGGAGGACTCTCAGGCAGGTCCTGCAGCGTCTTTCTTCTTCTCTATATGAACAGTCACTCTGAATCTAAGAATATGTGTATCATGTCTGTGTGTGGAAGACTTTGTGACAGAATGAAATGCATTTTATTTTACAGAGTTACTTTAACAGGTTTAACAGGTTTAAACTGTTGGTGCAGACCAGATTTGACCTATTTCCGTGACATATTTCAGCTGTAGGATGAACTCATTCCTACATTTCAGAGAAGATACACTTTATCATGGTGGAGGGGTCATATAAGGGTCACTGTTTCTGTTGGGGGAGTTGAACTCGTGTGAAATATTCAGGATTTTCTCCACATAATTTGAAATGTATACATAACATATATCACTTGGACAATTATTTACTCAAACAGAACAGTAGGAGGGTAAATCATGTCTGTGAGTGGGATCCCTCCCTCTGCCAACTGAGGTACACAAGAAATAAAGAAAACACTGAATTAATTACCAAAAGGAAGAAAAGTGGAGCTTCTTATCAGCGAGGAAGAGTTCAGTGAAGGATCAGGGGAAGGTTTTGGAGTTCATGTGAGGGTTAGACGCTGCAGCAGAGCTCTAGACGGGTTCAATCTGGGTTGATGGATACATGTTTAGTTTTAAAAAAGGGAAAATAAATCACTAATAGCTGATAAAGGGTTTATTGGAGGTTCAGAGGAGGGTGAAGGGTTCAGTCAGGGGTCAGAATAAAGTTCCAGACGCGTTTGTTTAAGGCTGCCAGATGAATGTTGAAGGGTTATGAAAACAGTCACCAGTTCAGCCTGTGGTCACGTCCTCAGCGCTGACTCTGTGCGAGTGCGAGTGCAGTACCTGGTACTTCCTTGACGACCACCCGGCTGAAGTCACAGACGACGTCAGGCAGCAGGTATCGCCGCGGGTCGCCGATCTCGTACACCAGCTGCTCCGCCACGGTCCCGAAGGAGACGAGGCCGCCGGTTTTGGGCGGTTTGGAGAGAACGAAGGAGCCGTCGCTGGAGCACTCCACCACCGGGAAACCCATGTTGTCCCTGAGACCCACACAGAGCTCAGTTCATGCCCGTTCTGTTCGGTTCATTTGGGCTGCTGTGAAAGCTGCCAATCAAACTCTGGTGCAGACAGAACAACTGGACCCAGACCCTCCTTTTCAGGTGGATTGTGATCTGATGGTCTGGTGATTTCTTTAAGTTGAAATAATTCAAGCTGGTGGTCAGAACATAAAGCTACAGGGCCGTTACATTATCCAGGAGAGTTTCTACGTTAGTGACAGTGAGGAGGACAAACACAGACCAGACTGCAGCTGGAAACACACACATTTTAAGTTTTTAGATCTATTTTCCCTCCTTTCTTTTTGTGTTGGAGTCTCTCCTCCACATGGACACATTTCCAGACTGTTCAGACGTGTGTGTGTGTGTGTGTGTGTGTGTGTGTGTGTGTCAAGCCCTGGATGTCCTTCACATTCAGTGTTATGGCTCCGTCTTACCAGTCTGGGACTTTGTGCCAGTCAGTGAAGATTCCACCTGTACTCTGAGCTCCACACTCAATCAGGTGACCTGCAAGGCTGACACACACATACACACACACATTAATTACAGCAATTTCACAAAGATAATGCAAATATTATCACCTTAGATATAAAGATACAACGATAACAATCAGTCAGTCATTCTTAGGAGTTTTAATGTGTGATATACATCATGTAAGAAAGGTTAATCCATAGTGGTTTGTTTACTTGATTTTGCATGAATAGCTTTTTGATTTATTTTATGTTTCTGTTAAAGCTTTCGAAACATAGTTAACATGGAACTTTTCCAGAACAGAGACCTAAATGTGAAACTCCAAAAGACAGCACTTTAACAGGTAGATGAACGTGTGTGTGTGTGTGTGTGTGTGTGTGTGTGTGTGTGTACCTCCCAGCTGCTAGTAGATCGTAGTCATTCCTCTCCCATCCAAACTGCAACAAACAAAAATCCAACAGAAGTTACATTCCTGAACTGTCTCTCACACACACACACACACACACACACACACACACACACACACACACACACACACACACACACACACACACACACCCATCAGCACTAATAAACAGACATTGTCACTTTTTGAACAACTTTAAATTTAAACCCACAGCCGCGTGTCACTAGTTTATTCAAATCCAGGGTTTCTGCAGAGGTCATCAAGTTAAATCTAAAAGACTTTTTAAGACCATTTTAGGAACCTAAATCCTGCAATAAAAAGTCAGAGCCCTGGCAGACACACACAGACCCGTGTTCATATCAAACATACCGTGTGCATGAGGGGCCCCAGAGCCACGGCGCTGTCCACACAGCGTCCAGTCACCACGATGTCGGCCCCGAGATCCAGACAGCGCCGGATAGGAAGAGCCCTGAACCCACAGAGAGAGAGAGAGGTTTGTTTACTACATACAGAGACAGAGACAGAGACAGAGGGAGAGAGAAAGCAGCAGGTCGAATGTCTTCATCCAGATGGACACAGCAGGAGGTGAAAGAGAAGACCGTGTGTGTTCGTACCCGAGGTAAGCATTCATACTGTGGAGAGTTTTAGGCAACTGTTGTCTGCTGCCACCATCCGCCATCTTGACTTCAGAGAGGCTGGTTCTCTGAGAGGAGGAGAGGGGAGGAGAGGAGGAGAGGGGAGGGGAGGAGGGGAGGGGAGGAGGGGAGGGGAGGGGAGGGAGTGGAGAGGAGGGGAGGAGAGGAGGAGGGGAGGGAGTGGAGAAGAGAGGAGAGGAGAGGAGGGGAGAGGAGGGGAGGAGAGGAGGGAAGAGGAGGGGAGGAGAGGAGAGGAGAGGAGAGGAGGAGAGGGGAGAGGAGAGGAGAGGAGAGGAGAGGAGAGGGAGTGGAGAGGAGAGGAGAGGAGAGGAGAGGAGAGGAGGAGAGGAGAGGAGAGGAGAGGAGGGGAGGGGAGGGGAGGGGAGAGGAGAGGAGAGGAGAGGAGAGGAGAGGAGGGGAGGGGAGGAGAGGAGGAGGGGAGGAGAGGAGAGGAGGAGGGGAGGAGAGGAGAGGAGGGGAGTGGAGAGGAGGGGAGGAGGAGATTATTAATTTAATAAACATTCATCATGTCTACAAAAAGATGATGATGATGTCATCATGGAGGCCTTACATGGGGCATGAGGTCATCACCTGTCACCACGCCAACCTTGAGGTCCAGGCCAGCCTTTCTGATGACTTCCTGTATGGCCTCAGCACAGGCCAGAGGGTTCACCCCTCCTGCATTACTGACCACACGGATACCTGCAGGGAACAGAGGGTTACATAGACACGACACCACGGTGTGTGGTTACCATGGAAACCACCCAACCAGCAGCAGATTGGTCCCAATCAAACATTGAAGTCGCTCACCTTTCCTGTGGATGTCGTTAATAAACGGGCCGAGAGCGACCTGGACAAAGTCTGGAGCGTAACCCAGACTCTGCAAGAGGACGGGAACATAGTGGAGGTAAATTCAGGGAGTAGAGGAGGTCTGCACGCCACGTTTACAGACTAACAACACACTTAATACTAATACTAATACTTTCCAAAATGAAAAAGATATGAGAGGCCAGATTACTGGATGCAATAACGTCTGTGGTAACAATCACTAGAAAGAAGACATGTTTCACAAAGAGGACTCACAGGCGTCTTGGCCTTGGCGGCGGTGAGCAGAGACATGGTGATCTCACTGAGGTAGTCAAACACCAGGAAGTCCAGCTTCCCACTGTAGATCAGCTGAGGCACTGAACACACACACACACACACACACACACACACACACACACACAGTGGAAAGAAGTATTGTCATTTAGGGCAAAGGTGTTTGTACACTGTGGTACTGCTACTTCTACTAACGTTAAAGTACTAAAACAGAACAGGAAGTAGTAGAGAAACACGTTTCGACGACACCTGCTGAAAGGTGTACTTTTAGCATAATGAAGCTAATGCTACTCGGTTAGCTAACACAGTTGTACCTGAGGTGGCTGTGTCCCCCCAGAACCCGGAGGCACAGCCGATCCGGACCGGTTTCGTCCTGGCGGAACTTGTATAACCTCTGGAGCTGGTTTTGTTTTGACTCAGTAAACTCGATGAGAAGTTAGCAGACGAGCTAAAGCGACAAAACCTGAAGTTAAAACACAAACTGACGCACTTTTCTGAGCTTCTGCCGCGCGACAACCGCCTGAAGGCTGCCGGTGCGTGACGAAGTAAACGAGGGAAACCAGACATGTTTCTAAATGTCTTTAAAACGGAGAAGAAAGCAGGAGAGACGGACGAGTCTACTCTGTCAAGTTCAATGTACACTGGTCCATCACTAAAAACACTCCGACAGGAAACACGACACGGAACCGTCTCTCTCCTCGTTTCTGTATTCAGATAATACCACACTGTAAAAATACTCTGCTGCTGTAAAGTCCTGCATTGTAAAAGTATGTGAGTATAATCAGGAATGTAATCCAAATATTATACAATTATACATGTGATTTCTTTTCCTGTAGTAGTTGGTTGATGTGATGTGTCCTGCTGATTATTCTCTCCATTAATCGGCTGATTACAAAAACACAAATGTCAGCGTCTCAAAACACCCTGAAGTTTATTTTCCATTCAAAAACAATTAATTAATTTCAGAGAACAAAGAGGACATTAGGTCACGTCTGAACAGTGTGTGTGTGTGTGTGTGTGTGTGTGTGTGTGTGTGTGTGTGTGTGATGCAGGTGGCCAGTCCTATTATGCAAAACATCAGTTGTTAATGTATGGTTTTGAATACCATGTCATGGATATCAGATGAGTGTGTATACTGAGTGTGTGTGTGTGTGTGTGGGGGGGGGGGGGGGGGGGGGTCTCATATTTCGGGTGGACTTGTACTATATATGAGACTGGTTTGCATTGAAGGAATCTGTCCATTGAGCTGACCTGAGGACACAGGTGAGTAACACTTTTTAAATATTTAAATCTTTATAATTCTGGTCTAAATCTGATCAACTTCTGACATTTTACAGAATAAGTTGCCTTTTTCAAATAAACGCGAGTTATTCAAAAATATTTAGCAATTATAATTGAAGTATTTTGCACTGTGACGACGAGAGTCTCGGCTCAGGTCGTCTTGAACATAATGGAAATATGACCTTTCTGTTTGTTTCATGTATTCAATGAATGAGATATTTTCCATCCAGAAACAGGAACAATAAACCCCAAAGTTTCAGTCTTGTTTTCCAGCGAGGATGATCTCGTCTTCCAACAGCACCTCCTCCTCTCAGAACTCCTCTGAGGAGGCTCTGTGGAACCCCTGCCCCTCCTCTCCATACGGGATCCAGATCTTCTTCACCGTGGAGGCCGTCAACTTTGTGGTATGTTTGCTGAAAGACAGACGAGATGCCTTTAATGGACACAGTTAAATCTTCTTTTGTCAGCGTCACGTTTGTTTGTCAAACAACAATTTCAATAAAACTTGGTGGATTGGATCAAGTGAGAGATTTACGCTACTTTCTTGTCTACTTCTGCATTTGATTAAAAATATCTATTTGTAATTGTCTGTCAGTCAATTTGTCTCACATCCTGATGAAGACTCTCAGTCCAGAGACAAGAGTCTACAGCCAGCTTGCTGCTTTGTGCGTTGAGCTAAATGCTAACGTCATGCTCACAATGACGATGCTAACATGTTGATGTTTAGCAGGTATAATGTTCACCATCTTAGTTTAGCGTGTTAGCATGCTAACATTAGCTAGTTAGCAGTAAACACAGAGTCCAGCTGAGGCTGATGAACGTCATCAGTTCTGCAGGTATTTGGTCACAAACCAAAGTGTTGGACACATGAACATGTTGACCTGATGGTGGCGCTGATGAAGAGTCAGAGGATCACCAGAGTTACTACAGTTCATCCTGAGGGGACCATGAAGGTCTGAACCACATCTCATCACAGTCCATCCAGCAGCTGATGAGGTGTTTCAGTCTGGACCAGAGTGGTTGACCGACGTTCGAATCACGCTGCTAGCATGGCTAAACACTGTGTTAGAAGAAGCTGGAAGTCGTGCTCTAAATCTTGAACCTTGACCTTTAGGTCGGCCTTCCAGTGAATGCCTGGACAGCCTGGTCGATCGGCCACAGCTCTCACGCCGTCCAAGCCTCTGAGGTAAACACTGACACCAGTAACCACCTTTCCTTCAGATTAGTGATTCAAGCACTCGTTCCCTCCGATTTATATATACAGAGTTTATTTAATTCCCTGAACCGAAATTAATTTAAATTAAAATTAAAGAGCAGCTGAGAGACTTGTTTTTGTTGACCTCCAGTGGTTTAACTCCTCACCTTGCTGCAGTGATGTTGGGGTGTACTTTGGGTACTTTAACCTTTTGTTTAATAATATTATAGAAAGTTATCATTTAAAAAAGTTATTAAAGACACCTTGATTCCCTTATAACACCCCAAACCCCTGAAGATACAATAATACAATGTGATACAGTTAAAAAGGTCCTTTTTCCTGTTGTGTTCGGCTGTAGGTGTTCACTCTGAACTTGGCGTTGCTGGAGTGTGTCTACATTCTGCTCTCTGTCCTGCGACCGCTCAACTATTACCTCATAAAAAGTAGCTTCCTGTATAAGCTCAACCTCTTCTTCTATGGTCTGCTCGGTGCAGGTGAACTCCTTCCGCTGTTACGTTTCCCTGCAAAGTAGATTCTCATTTGAACAGCAGTCAGTGAATGCCGCTGTGTTTCCCTCCACAGGACGGCCTCTGTTTCAGGCATGTGTTTGTCTGGAGAGATACCTGGGAGTGGTTCATCCCGTCACCTACCTGAGGTCCGAGACACAGCCAGCACATTCACTCACTATATGAGGGGTCGACCTCAGCAACATGCGGTTAAAGATGTATAAACTACCTTCCTCTGCCTCTCAGGTATAACTCTGTGCGGACTCGTCTCTGCGCGCTCCCTCTGGTTTGGGGTTTGACTTTGTTCTTCTGTGTCTGTAACGTCTTGAAGCTGGTCTTCGCCTTTCCGGTCCTCTTCCTGCTGCTGTTGCTCCTGCAGGGTTTCTGCTGCGTCCGCATCCTGCAGGTGAGTCAGGCTGCAGGGAAACCAGCTGAAACACGGTGTTCACATGTTGAACACATGGGAATTTTATTTTATTTTGAAATGCAGGAGATCAGCCAACATCAATCATAGACTATATGTGTCAGACTATATAACAAATCTTACAGTAAAACTGGGCTGAACAATTTATAAAGAATTTAATTATTAAAATGAAATGCATGTTTTCAAACGTGAAATATTATATTTTGCATTAGAGAAAGTTGGGAACCCCACGTTTTAAATGGGGTTCCAGTTGTGTAACACAAATATGAATGTGTGAAATGTGTTGTTTTGTCGTGGTCGTACTGTACCAATATTGTCATATTTGTCGTATTGACGCGTCCTCTTCTTCAGGTCCTGCTTCAGCCCCCTCCAGGTGATGGCAGCAAAGAGCAAGTTGGTCCGGCCAAGAAAAAGGCCTTCGATACAGTTCTGGTCATACAGGTAGATCTGTAGTGTTCTTATCATCACGCCTTCAACAACTGTTATATCACCGTATAATACTGTACATTCTTTAAATGATTCACTTTCAACATAGACCTGCAGTGACTGAAGGTGTGTGTGTGTGTGTGTGTGTGTGTGTGTGTGTGTGTGTGTGTGTGTGCAGGTAATGATGGTGTTGAACTACCTGCCCTCGGTGCTGGTGGTGCCTCTGCGAGGCCGGCTGTCCCGGCACAGTTACCTTTGTCAGCTGGTTCCTGCCTCCCTCTCTTTCTCTGTGTTCGGCAGCTTCGTCCAACCCCTCATGTACCTGATGAGGGGGGGGAAGTCACCCAGCAGGGCCAAGGGCTAACCTCATGTCTGCAGAGGACCCTGCAGCCCTGACAACACTCACAGCCACCTCATTTCTTGATTTCTGCACAAAACACTTTATTGTTGTCTGAATATGTTTCTGGAAATGAACGGGCTCTTGGAAAATGAAAATGAATAATGATAATAACATCCACGCAGACAAAAACAACACCAGAAATCAACACTGCTCCCATGGTTGGTCTATTTTACAAATGGTTAATAACATTTAGATTAAGGCTAATTCACAACATTTGGATTTACAGAATACAGTAAAGAGTATAATTAATGTGAAGTCCTCTTTGGCTGAGCTGTCTTCACTGTGTTTTTACACTTGAAGAAGAGGGATTTTCCACTGTATTATACATCAGATTTAAACAAGTTAGTAATTGATGTGTTGTGCTTTTGATGACCCATCCTCCCTCCATCCTTCTTTACATGCTTCGACAGCTCCATAATCTTAACTGCCTACACCTCCTCCTCCTCCTCCCTCCCTACGTCCCCCTCCCCTGGATGGGTATCCGACGATGGGGGCGTCAGCGTTCTGTTACGTCGGGAACAACAAGCCACGCTGATGTCTTCCTACCGTCCTAACATCCTACCACATGGTCACCATGGAGATAGTTGGTGTTTTGGGATTGGCCTTCTACTGTTGTGCCATCTACACTTGCAGTCAGGCCACAGATTTAACCAGGTGGTCATAGGTGGCTTTGTAAAATGCAAAGAACTCCCAGTTTTGTTTATTTTCCACATATTCCAGACACACCTGCTTGAATACATGTTCTGACAGGACAGCGGTGTATGGCGGTCTGTGGAGAAGCAGGAGAGGGACGTTTGGGGGGAAAAAAACTAAAGAAACTGACAAGGTTTGTCTCTTTTAATGTGCTCAAATTTGTATTTATTTCTCGCATGCTAAATTATTATCAGATAGTCAATGACAAGCCTGTATGGATTAAATGCTGCTGATGTTAACTGTTTATCTGAAGTCTACGGGGGCTGAGAGTTTTTTAAACATGTTATAATGGCAAATCCTTTGGTGGGTGTTACATCATTAAACAATGGGTTTCATGCAGCACATTTTCTGCCTCTCATCCTAAAGTCAGACTCATCATCTCTCATAACTTGATGATGTTCTTCTTCTTCTGAAGCACGTCAGTTGTTCCATATTTTGTCTCCTAGACTCCCTTACTCTTCCTCCTTTTCTTCTTCTCCACAGGCCATGTCCGTCATCTCCTCATCCTCCCTCAATGTCACCCTTGTCCCTGCTCCCCTCTCCTCCATCTTATCTGTCTACTCAGATTGCCAGCAATCCATGGCCAGCTATGTCCTCTATACCATGGACACCTTCACCAACCTCCTCCTCCTCCCCTTCTACACCCTCATCCTTTACATGGGTTTCAAACAATGGAGGCAACAGATGATGAGGAGTCACTCTGACATCTTCACCTACCACATCGTCACCGTGGAGATTTTTGGTGTTTTTGGATCCCTCTTCTACAGTTTGGGCACCTACACCAACAGTGCGACGATGTTCATGTTGGGGGTGTTTGTATTCTGCGTTATATTCCCTGGACAGACTCTGTTCCACTGCCTGACCTGTGTGGAGCGCTACCTGGCTGTGGTTCAGCCCATCACCTACATGCACCTGCGAGAAACAGGCGGGGTCAGGGCGAGAAACATCAGCATCGTGTGTGTGTGGCTGCTGTGCTTTGTATGGCTCGGGGTAACACATTTGTACTTTCCTGATTTTCCCGTCGTCCCATTTCTCTGCATGTTGGCCGTCTCACTAGTTGTTATATTTTTCTGCTGCCTTTCTGTCCTCTGTGCTCTGATTCGTCCAGGGCCAGGGGAGGTGGGTGGGGACCAAGAGCAGGTTCACCAGTCAAAGCAGAGAGCTTTCCACATCATGGTGGCCATAGTAGGCGTGCTGCTGTTGCGGTTTGTCGGGCTCCTGCTTGTTTTTAGCTTGTACTATTTGCAGTTGCTTCCCCAAGAAGATTTGTGTGTGTTGATGGATGCTGCAATCTGCCTGACGGTGCCCAGCAGTCTGGTTCTGCCTCTGCTGTTTCTACACAAGACGGGAAAACTGGCATGTTGTAGGCACAGAACTGCTACTGTTACTGCCCCCTGACACTTGCAAATAACGAAAAACCATGTGCTTCACTCCATACGTTTAAATCAGGAAGAGAGCATTGATATCGTTTATTTGTTTGTAATATCAGAATCAGAAATACTTTATTGATCCCAGTGGGGGAAATTTTATAGTACCGGTGCTCCCGTTCAAGATTAGAAAGCAGCATGAATTTAGAAATAAAAGTATGTACAAAATATAAAAATAAGAAATAGAGAATAAAAATATACACATTTACAATATTTAAGTAAAAAATAAAAGTTAAAAATATATACAGCAGCAATGTATATGCATGTCTATATATATATATATATATATATATATATATGTCATTTAAGAATACGTAATATTGAAGTAGTAATATATGTAATATGGCCCCAGCTCGACAGAAGAGGCGAGTCGAGGGGCTTCCTCGGACACGTCTGTACAAACAGCCGAGTGGAAGCTCACTACAGCTGTGACTGAATTTCACAGATAAGAACAAAACCAAGTTACAATCATGAAGTGAAGACAAAACGTCTCCATCGCCCCCTGGTGGCTGGCTGCAATATAGGTCATAAGCCCCGCCCCCTCCGTGTTAGCAGATGGGACATGTAAAACGAAAAAATACACGTCACATACATTTTTCCCAAAGATGGTTTCACTGGTGGTCATTTCAGGCAGTTCTTATCACGTGTTCATTTTTATTTTTATTTTAATTAGTTATTTGATGCTATAAAAAGAGGGTGTAACGTCATGATTGACAGCTGTGATTGACTGTGGTTGCTGTACATTGTATTTGTGTTTCTATATATTATATTTGTGTTTCTATATATTGTATTTGTGTTTCTATATATTATATTTGTGTTTCTATATATTGTATTTGTGTTTCTATATATTATATTTATATATATATATTTGGTTGACTGCTGCTTTCACATTTATATTTGTTTATTCTGAAAGAATAAATATCTTGTTTTTTAAAATTGCTTTGATAATAATTGTCATTATCATCACTGAATATTTCGTAATGTATTTTTGACTTTTATGGATTTACTTGTTTATTTTTGTTCCCTGCGGGTTCCTGTTGATCATTCTATCCTGACAAAGGCCTATCGTGTATGTAAAATGGGACTGGACATGTTATTGAATAATGTGTATTTTAGAAAATAAAAACCTTTTCTTTTGTCACCTCGTTGTGTATTATGACTGACGATGATGATGAAGGTCTGCTGCTCTGTGACTGATGAGCAGGCTGATGGATAGAGAATTTCCCTGCAGGATGAGGAAACTGACCAACACTAGAGGTGACTGGAACATGCAAAGAACCCACAGTCCTGCCTGTTTATCCTCCCACACAAACACCACCTCGAACAGTCATCGATTCGTCCTCTGACTGGACACCTGGACAGAACAGTCATCGATACGTCCTCTGACTGGACACCTGGACAGAACAGTCATCGATTCGTCCTCTGACTGGACACTACGTCCTCTGACTGGACACCTGGACAGAACAGTCATCGATACGTCCTCTGACTGAACACCTGGACAGAACAGTCATTGATACGTCCTCTGACTGAACACCTGGACAGAACAGTCATCGATTCGTCCTCTGACTGGACACCTGGACAGAACAGTCATCTATACGTCCTCTGACTGGACACCTGGACAGAACAGTCATCGATTCGTCCTCTGACTGGACAACTGGACAGAACAGTCATCGATTCGTCCTCTGACTGGACACCTGGACAGAACAGTCATCGATACGTCCTCTGACTGGACACCTGGACAGAACAGTCATCGATACGTCCTCTGACTGGACACCTGGACAGAACAGTCATCGATACGTCCTCTGACTGGACACCTGGACAGAACAGTCATCGATTCGTCCTCTGACTGGACACCTGGACAGAAACAAGGTGATGTTTTCTTCTAAAGGCTTATCTTGATTTGAAGACAACAGATGGTCATTGACAGTCAGGTGACTCTGTCTATTCTTTTATCGCTGTTTCTGTCTTAACGATGATGCTAGTGTGTTAGCCGGTTTTAGCTCCTTAAATACAGTTTTTGTATATTTACATTTTTATTTTACATTACAGTTTTAGATTTTTGCATATATTGTTTACTGTTGTTCCACACGGACATTAGTCAAAACATTCAGTTTCTGCATTTTACTCATGCTTATATTCTACTTCTATATTGTTACCTATATATATATATATATATATATATGTTACCTATGTTCTCATGCCATTACCATTACCTTGTACAATAGTAAAATACTACTTACCCATTAACACATAAGTCAAATGATCTAATAATATTATCTATAACAAATTAACCCATGTGACATGTGATCACACTCACTGGAGCCATTTCTCTGCATAATGAGTCCTACTACGTTTATTAAGTACTTTTGCCGGTAATATTCCTGCAGCTCTCCATAAGTAAAAGTTTGAGCGCAGAACTTTTAATGAATACTCCATTTACACAGTTGTACTGCGACTTGTCCCACCTCTCCATGTGACGGGAGCACTGCAGGGTAACAGACTCTGAAGTTATATTCTCTCCTTCCTCCTTCTCCTCTACAGATGTTTCTTACAGGCATGTCTGTCAACTCCTCCTCCTCTCTTCACCTCCACCCTCTCTACTTTCAGTGCTTCAACTCCTCAACCGTAAATCTCACCTTTGCTGCTTTCTCCGTCACCAACATCCTCCTCCTCCTCCCTCTCTCCATCCTCATCCTCTACCTGGGGGTCCAACGATGGAGGCGTCGCCGCTCCGCTCCTTCCGGGACAACGGCGAGTCACTCTGACCTCTTCACCTTCCACATGGTCGCCATGGAGATCATCGGCGTTTTGGGATCCGGCTGCTATTGTTGTGGCCTTTACCTGGACAGCCAGAGGGTGGTGACGTTGGGGTTTTACGCTTGCTCCATCATCTTACCTGGACACTCACACTTCCACATGCTCACCTGTGTGGAGCGCTACCTGGCCGTTGTTCACCCGATCACCTACCTGGGCCTGAGGATGAAGGGCGGGGTCAGGATCAGAAACATCATCATTGGGTGCGTTTGGCTGCTGAGCTTCGGATGGGTGGGTTTAATAATCCTCTTCTGCCCAAACTTTCCCATCGTCCCGTTTCTTTGCCTCTTTGCCTTCACCTTGACTGTTGTCGGTTTCTGCAGCCTTTCTGTTCTCTGTGTTCTGATTCGCCCAGGGCCAGGGGACGTAGGCGGGGACAGAGAGCGGGTTGACCAATCAAAGCAGAGGGCTTTTCACACTGTCATGGCCATAATGGGAGTGCTGTTGTTCAAGTTTGGCGGGCTCCTGGTTTGCACCGGTATCAGTTTGGGGATGCGAAGCAGCGACGATTGGTGCGTGTTGCTAATGTCGGCTTTCTGGCTCTGCCTGCCCAGCAGTCTGGTCCTGCCTCTGCTGTTTCTACACAGAGCAGGAGAAGTGGCATGTTGCAGCCACACACCTGGACGAGGACCAGGTCGAGAAGGCTGCTTGACGCGATGCATTTCCATATTCATCACAGGTTTTAGAAACAGTTGATCTCTTTTATGAGAGGCTGAACTCCGGCTGAACTCACCACCAAAACCATCTCGAGGGGGACATTAATGTCTTCACCAGATTTCCATATATGTATACCTGACATCTATCCGTCCGCTAGCGTGGCTAAACATTTAAATCTGCTTTCCATTCACTTGATACAGAAATCCATCACAGGATTTTTACAAAATAGTTAGTTCTAAAAGTTTGGAGACGTAGTAATTGGTGAACTATTGAAGCTAACCGCTAACATGTTAGCAAGCCAGCACATGCTAGTGCTCTTCTGTCACGTTAGCTTCTGTTTTCTCTGAACTTTACTCCCCGCAGCATTATTATTATTATTATTATTATTATTATTATTATTATCATTATTATAAGAGTCTTGAAGAGGGTTACTGCTTGCTAACCAACAGCTAGGAAACCAAATTCAACTGTTGCTGTTTTAAATACCGGTGCAGGCTGGTTTAAATAGTCAAGCAGAACTATGTAAAGTACTTTGCAATATTATTTTGTAAGGTGCTATATTAATAATAATTATTACCAATAGTCTAATTATCATTTATCATTATTTCAACTGCATATCACCAGATGAGTTTAGAGTCCATCAGAGCAGGTTGGAGCAGCTCAGACCTGGATGTGCCTCAACCTGTACAGTCCATTTCACACTGCCATATATCATATTCATATTAAACTTTTATTGTCCTTATTGTTTTGTTTTTTTAAACTTATTTATTTGTTCTTCCTGTTTGTGTTTACTTCCTGGTATCACTCAGCGTTTTTACTGCTATTGCATGTTACTTTTGAAGTTGATGGTTTTTATTCTGTTTACTAATGGATGAGTCTGTTTTTGCTAAGCTAATGTCAAATATCCCATGTGGGAAAATACCGAGCGAACTGAAGCTGAGCTGAACCCAGAACCTTGTACCCTCCTTTGTTAGTTTGGCGTCAGCTGTAAACCTGGACATTAAGTAAACTGCTTTTACTCACATCTGCTGTGTCATCAGTCTGCATTTGTGTTCAGCTACTTGTTATTAGCAACTATTAACTGTGACAAAGTCTAAATAGTTTGTTCTGGTGTCTGAAGGTCCAAACTATTACTCCCTCCCACTGTATTTAAGTCCGATAACAGATCAGTGAGGTTATGTTGTGCATGATGTTAAATGAAACATGATTTATTTGCATGACCACTAGATACACAATATTACTTCTGTTTTGCATTTGTTCTCCGGCCATACATCTGTTGGAGAGTCCCAGGACACACAAACAAGTCAAACTGTAATGAGAATTATTATAAGATCTGAAATTCACAATTAATCAAACAGAAAGGTAATGAAAAACTTAAAGTATTGTGTGTTATTTCTCAAAGAGTGTGGCAAGATGATGATTAGCAATAAAACAATTCAATCCAGTCTGTACAGTTGTTTTATCATCATTATTTATTGAAGAAAATGTAGCATAACAGGTCTTATGATCTGACAGTGTTGCCATACAGAGATTCTATATATCTTCTGAAGAGGTTCTTAGGTGTTACAACCGATGCCCCCACCCAACGCGGATATCACATTGAGTGACGGCTGTCCTACGACCTAATCTTTAGGTTTTCGAACGGACTTCCAAAATCTACACGCAAGGCCGCCTCAGCCTGCTGAGGGAGCCTGGTTACGTTCCCGGAATATCATAACAATATGGCCTATATAGTCAACTATGTGCCAACGACCGGATGTTAGCAGGAATATCTGTGTGTGGTAGGTGTTTGAGGATTGGTGGTACCCCAGTAAGACCCTGAAGGAAAAGATCAATACTGAGGGAGGTCCACAGTGAAGGGTGGCAGACACTCGCCTGGTTTCACACTGGGCCGCCTCAAATGCCCAAATCCCTAATACACAATTTAGAGATAAATTTAGGAAATCCCTCCCTGTGTCCCAACTATTTAGAAACTGTAACAGTAATCTCCAAACAATCCACAGCAGCAAAACATCAGACAACTGAGTTGAACCTATTCAACATGTCCTTCCATGTTAAACCTCATAATATATACATAGCAGCTTTCTTAGAATTCATCAATCAAAGCCAAATGATTATCTACTGTCAGCATATCTCAAGGAGAGGAGTCTTCTTACCTGAGGGGGGGCTACCTAGATGATCTCAGAGAGGAGCAACACAGGACTTTGGTCAGAGTGTACAAAGTACAACCCAGTTTTATTGGAGTTTTAACAAAAAGAATAAATGGATACAAAAATGTTCAAAAAGGAAGAAAATATAACAATTTGGTAACAAAGTCTCACGAACAACCAAGGCAAAAACCTAAGCAGTCAGTCAGAGTCGCACACGCCCTCGACCTCCTCTGTCTTCCCTTTTTGTACCCTTTACCCCCCTCCAAGGGGTCAGGGGTTCAAAACGTTTATTTTCTGAGAAACATATACTAAACACCATATGACCATTAACCACATTTTCCGAATACCTCATCTTCCCTGCTTTGCAAGAGTGTGATTTCACACTTTGCAGGGTGTCAGGCAGATGCATGAACCTAAACTGGTCTTCACGCCACCTAGACGTCGGTTTAGCAGAATGTATAAGAACCGGCTGTCCTGTCACAGGACGTCTGTTCCCTTTTCGGAGAATAGGCAGGTTTAACGTACTTCCTGTCCTTAAAGCTGAACTTAGTTTGAACTTTTCAACTGAGTTTGAAGTATCACTCAGAAAACAAAAAAAAAGGGGGTGAGGGCATGACTCGGACACAACATAGGTGGAACACTCAACACTTCTCAATAATAATATAACTAATAATAACTGCCTTCAACCCCAAAGGAACCTAGAAACACCCTAATTACCACCAATAACACGTACTAGATAGTAATAACTGCCTAGAACGCCCTAGTAACCACCTACAAACATCCAAAAACTACTAACAACCCCCCTTAGAGACCATCCAGTAACAACATAGCAACCATCTACAACCACCTGGTTACGCCCTTTTACCAGCTTAATGCAACTATAAACACTGTGCAACATGCAACCACAAATATGACTATGGCATGTGAATAATATCAGCATTTAACATCTGAAATAATAAGGAGTTGTCAAATGCTAACAACCAAAGCAAAGGTATCAAACAGTATCATTCTTTTGTTGTGTCAGGTACCAGTTGTCAGATTTCTAACCCGTGTTTATTTATTCTTTCATCAGCGTTTCTTGAATTGAGTTAGCATAATTTTCACATTGGTGCTGAAACTCAAAATCATACAGGAGCAACTATCAAAAGGTTACAAAAGGTACTCAGTCCTACCGGCAACAGCACTCAAAAAATGGGCTAATCAGCGCGACCGCTCAGAGTAATTACATTCATTTTCTGCTGAAAACGCTTTTCTAATATATGAAACTCAAACTAAGTCTCAGTCTGACTCAGTGTTGTGCTTACAGCCTGGCAGTGTCCCCGCCCGCTGTAGAAACAGCAGGGGCAGCACCAAACTGTTGGGCAGAGTGAACCAGACTGCAGACGTCGGCAACGCACACCTTACTCTTCTGCTTATCAGCGGTGAGGCCTCAAAAGCATCGCAAAGCAGCATCCCTCCTAAGCACAACAACAGCATTCCTGTTATGGCCACGATGGTGTGGAAAGCCCTCCGCTTCATTTGGTCAACCCGGCCCCTCTTCCCGCCCACTTCCCCCGGCCCTGATCGCCTGAGAGCACAGAGAACAGAAAGGCTGCAAAAACAGACGACAATTAAGGCGAAAGGCACGAAGCAGAAATACAGAATCCTGTCAGCCGTGCTGTCGATTAGAGTGGCTAAATTAATCCATACAAGGCACAACAGCCAAACACACGCAATGCTGATATTTCTGATCCTGACCCCAGCCTTGTTTTTCAGACCCAGGTAGGTGACCGGGTGAACGACAGCCAGGTAGCGCTCCACACAGGTCAGGCAATGAAAGCTTATTTTCACACACCAGGTGGAGGAGAAACTCTGTAAGCCATACAGCATCATCTCCGGGAGATCAGTGTATGCACCCACACAGTAGAGGAGAGACTGCGAGACGGCGACCATCTCCATGGCAACCAAGTGGTAGGTGAAGAGGTCGGAGTGACTGGTCGCTGCCGCCGCCGTGGAGATGGAGCGTTGTTGCTTCCATCGCTGGTACCCCAGGTAGAGGACGAGGGCGGAGAGAGGGAGGAGGACGAGGAAGTTGGTGATGGAGAAGGCTGTGAAGATCAAGATGTCTGTTGTGGACATGGAGCATTCCAGAGCAGGCAGGGAGGAGTTGGAGGTGTTGACGGACATATTCATGTCTGTGGAGGTCTGGAGGAAGAGGGGAGGCACAGGGAAGAAACAAGGTTTAGAGAGGGGGGGGGGTGAGAGTGTAAAAAACACATCACTAAAGCTCTGCGGCAGCAAGATATCGATCATATAAAACTAAGCATGGAGATGAATAACTTTGACTGATTGTACACTGCATAATATTCATAATAATCATATTTCATTATTATTATATTAATACATTCCTGTTATGTATGAGTAGTGGAGTTTAATATATAAAGTAGCATAAAACAGACATATCTCAAAATTAAACTTAAGGGCAGCATGTAGTTAATTTCCACCACTGCTTACTATTGTTGTGTCTGTATAATCATATGTATATTAAATCTGTTTATCATTTTACATAAACAGCCATTCCTCAGTATCATAGTATCACTTATAGTCCATGGTCATTTATATAATGAATATAACTAAGATACTGTACAAGTGAATTTCTAGAAGTAAAAAAGTGCAGGTGTTTGTGTGAAGAGAGAGACAGGTGAGAGTAGGACTGTGGGGTTCTTTGCATGTTGCAAAACTGCAGCATATTTTATGCTACTTTTGCCACTAACTTGAAGCAGGCAAATGAATTTTTCCGAACACTTCAGCAGGGTGGATTCTTGCAGTTTATCATATGAGCAGAACTAATATCTGTAGAGATCACACAACCAGAACACACACATTTACAATAGAGCGCAATTATTGTTTATTATTTCACTTGGATACAGTAACAACATCATACTACAACTTTCTTGATTATCACACAGATAAACTTTCAATTTAGGATTTTGTAAACAGTAAAATACATTTCCAAATGATGGGTCCATTAATATTATAGTATTTGACAGGATTCAGGTGACTGGAATAGACTGTGTGTGCATTCAAATTCAGATAGTTCAGAGCACTTGTCTGCTCTGAGTCTGTGTGTGAATGTATATGATTGTGTTAATTTAGTCAGTTCTGTGGCTGCAGTTTGGTGGAGCAGGACAAGAAAAATATTTGTCCTCCATGTCATCTTCTAGGTTCTTCATCCTGGTCAGAGTGGCAGCAACGAGGCAACCAGAGCTGCACGTCAACCTGCATTTTCCTGCAATGCATGCTGGGAAATCACAAACATTCCCTGTTTCCAGCCTCTCAGATGTAAGGATTTGACGCGGTTCTTTGTCATACACGATAGTCAAGGGAATATCTTTGGGTTTTGGGCATTTCTCAATATTTTAGAAAAATAATGTAATTTTATAGACAGAACAATGAATCAATACTTGAGAATATAATTGTGGGATTAATCGATAGTAAAAATAATCGGTAGTTGCAGCCCTTCTAGCACTCAGAAACTACTCACTAGTACCACCAATACAAAATACACTCTCGCAAGCACGAATACCCTAACAGCACCATAGCAACCACATTGAAATGTTGCCTTAGCAACAAACGAGCAACCACCCAGAACAACGCTGTAACCATTCATAACCAGTTTACCCCCTATCCATGATGATAACCATCATGATTATAATTCATATTAGCATAGCACAACAACACTCCTGGAAAATCCAGGTGGGATTGAGATATGATATATAATCTGCTCTTATCGTTTATCATCTCAAAACGATGTCACGTGACTACATCCTACTGTAATATGATATAACAAACTCTTTGTTTAACTCCAAGGCTTATCTTCACCCACTATTACAGCAGGAACATGGTAGTTTCCCTGCCCTGTGCAGGTACAGCAGCGGTAACACCAAACTGCAGGGCAGATTAAACCAGAATGCAGAAGACTTAATCACACAGTCGACATTGTAGCTAACCAGTGGGGACATGGATACAGCAGCAGAAACAAGGCGCCCTACAAACCACAACCACAGCACTCCCATTATGGCCATAATGGTGAGGAATGCCCTTTGCTTTGATTTGTCAACTCGCTCCTTGTCCCGCCCCCCTTCCCCTGGCCCTGGACGAATCAGAACACAGAGAACAGAAAGGCTGCAGAAAGAGACGACAAATAAAGAAAAGATCGAAGGGATGAAATGTGGGATGGCGGGTGTAATAGCATAGTGCAGATTTATTATACTGCTCCATACGGAGGACATCAGCCAAACGCACCCAATGCTAACGTTTCTGATCGTGACCCCACGCCCATTTCTCAGCCCCCGGTAGGTGACGGGGTGAACAACAGCCAGGTATCGCTCCACACAGGTCAGGAGGTGAAAGAAGGTCTCTCCATAGAAAGTGATAGCAGAAAGGCCGTACCCCACCATCACCATCTGCAGGAGCCCAGTGGAGGAGCCACAAAAGAAGAAGGCTGAGCCCAAGACCCAGGTCAGCTCCATGGCAGCCACATGGTAGGTGAAGATGTCGGAGTGGCTTGTTGTTTTAAAGGAGCGCTGCTGCCTCCATCGCTGGAGACCCAGATAGAGGACGAGGATGGAGAGGGGGAGGAGGAGGACGGCTCTGGTGACGTTGAAGGCAGAAGCGATTAAAACGCTAACTTTAGAGCTGGAGCAATGGGAGAGTTCTGAATCAAAGGAGGAGTTGGAGGGAGACGAGGAGTTGACTGACATATCTATTGTTTGCAGATGGAGGCCTGAGGAGGAGAAGGAGATAAATATCCTCTGAAACAAAAGCAGCGGCACAAAGCCTCGTTTGGCAGCAAATAGGCACAGCGTTGCATGCTAACATGCTGATGTTTAGCAGGTATAATGTTTGCCACCATCTCAGATCAGTGGCAGTAAAACAAAGCACAGCTGAGGCTGATGAATGAGATATCTGGTGATAATAAAGTACCGGACAAATTAAAGTAGTGATCTGAAGATGGCGCTAGATGGAAAAAGAACGGATCATCAAAGTTATTACAAATCATCCTAAAGTGGTGACAACCCATCCAACAGTAGGCTGACCAGTGTTAGCGTGGCTAAAAACACCACCTGAAAGTCATCAAGTTATCAATGAACACCCACCTTGTCAGCAGTGTTTGTAGGTGTTCGTCCTCCTGCTGCGTCTCCAAACTCAGCGACTGCTGTTCTCTGGTTCCTGGTCCAAATATACAATAACACTTATACAGTATGTGTTGTGTGGGTGTGCGGGTTGTTAATGATGTTCATCTGTCAGGGTGACAGATGGAAGCAGGAGGTGTTTTGCATGTTTTAAAACAAATCTCTATAGTCTCTAGACTATAAATCACAGAAGGCAAATTTAATTTTGACATTATTCTTCCAGTGAACATTCATTTATTTATCATTATATAACACAAGTCTGTTTCCATATCACAGCATCCATAAGTTCAGATCTTAGAAGGTAAGAAAGTAATCAATAGAATATTTAATGTTCTTGCTGTTGTATTTCTGTTACAACTGTAAACATGCAATTGCTGCATCACTGAGAGGACCCGATCAAACCCAGGCGGAGTGTGTGTGAGTGAAGTGACCTTCAGAAAAAAGTTATTCCAAAACAACGTTTTCGATTATTTTGCATTTGGGCGATTACGCCCACTTCTGTTTGTGGTAGAAAGTCGGGGGTTGGTGCCGTACGTCTTGGCCATGAATGTAATTTGAGAACTGTGGCTAATTAATAGATTTTTATATTTCCGGGGGTATTCTATCATATTCATTAGATTATGTGGTAGTCTTAAAAGCAACTTATAACACTCACCAGCAACCGGACAGAAACCACCACTGGTTACAGTGGAGCGTAGGACCATCGTAGTCCCGGGAAATACTGGGACCTCAAATCCCGGGATTCAACCAGACCACGAGTGCTGCTGTCCGCAGATGACCCTGCAGGAGAATAATGTGAAAAGAGAATTTGAGTGATAACTGATAGCTGTGATTCACAATATGCAGTAACAAAATGCTTTCTTTGTTTTGCTGCGTGCAAACAAACCTGCAGTCCTGCTGCCGTCTGTCCCTCTGACCGACAACACAAACACTAACACACAATATGTGCGACGGCAGCAAACAGCACTTAGTGACTCAAAGAGAGGGAATAAAGAAACACTGCCGACCAGGTGGGTGTCCTTCTATGTCTCGTCTTTTATTAATATTATCAAATATTATTTATGAAGATTACAGAGATTGTAACTTGGCGTCTTTTCTCATCTGTATTTTTGACTTCAGACAAACAAAAGACCATCATGTTGTTTTGAGTAAAACTGCACATGCTCGACCAACTTCAGTCCACTTCCCATGTTTCTAGATTGTTGATATATTGAACACAACATACACACTGTTGTATCTCTCAGTTTGAAGGTTTTTTTGTTCTTTCACATCTTGACCTGTGTGGAGCGATACCTGGCTGTAGTTCACCCCGTCACCTACCTGGGCCTGAGGCACTCAGGTGGGGTCAGGATCAGAAACATTAGTGCTGTGTGTGTTTGGCTGCTGTGCTTTGGATCGACTGCTGTAACACATTTGTACGCCCCTAATTTTCCCAACATCCCATTTTTCTGCTTCTTGGTCTTCTCCTTGTTTGTCGTCTCTCTCTGCAGCCTTTCTGTCCTCTGTGTTCTGATTCGTCCACGGCCAGGGGAAGTGGGTGGGGATGAGGAGCGAGTTGACCAATCAAAGAGGAGGGCTTTCCACACGGTCGTGGCCATATTGGCAGTGCTGTGGTTGTGGTTTGTGGGGCTCTTTGTGTGTGTTGCTCTGGTCACGGCTGGTGAGTTACAGTGATGGATGTGTGGCGATGGTATCTGGGATCTGGTTTGGTTTGCCCAGCAGTTTGGTGTTACCGCTGCTGTTTCAACACCGGGCAGGAAAACTGCTCTGTTGTCGTTACAGCAATGAGTAATGACAAGATTAGAAATAAAGAGCATATTTTAAAGTAAATTAGAACATGTCACAGCAGGCTGCAGCAGAGTAAGTTAGATTTGATATAACTGGTCTAGTCAAGAGGACATGAAGGCCTGGATAAGTTGCTGAACTGTTTTCGGGGAGTATTGGTTTAACTTTGGCAATATTTCTGAATTGTAAATAACAAGACTGAACATGATTCTTAATTTGCTGATTGGAGTTGAGGTAATCTAGATTGTTACAATATTCGGGACTAAAAGAGACATACAACAGGGTGTCATCAGCGTAACAACTGCTTAGAAATGATGACTAGCATAGCCAAGAGGTAGCAGATACAAACTGAATAAAGTGGGGCTAAGTATTGAGCCTTGTGGGACTCCACATGACATGAGAGCCGGGAAAAACTCCACAAATCTCACTTTCAACTGTCTATTTTGTTCAGAGAGTAAGTTAGATTTGATATAACTGGAAGAATCAAGAGACAGAAACAGGACATCACTCGCACATTTATCAAGAGCTCAGATTTGTTGTGTTCAGCTCAAATTGAAATTTCCAGCAGCTTGTCTCAAAATATCCAGTGCAATTGAGACCTCTCCTGTGTTCATTACAACCAATGATAGAAACATTAAATAATTACGTTGAGGTTTTAGCAGCAGTAGTAGTAGTAATGTGGCAGCAGTACTGTCAGTAGCAGCAGCAGGTGTGTTCGGATTATTAACATCAATACTAATAGTAGCAGCAGTAATATTAGGATTAGTAGCAGCAGTATTAGTATTTAGCAGTAGTAATGTTAGCGACAGCAGGTGTGTTAGAATTAGTAGCAGCAGTAATATTAGGATTAGTAGCAGTCCTGACCAACGTGGTTGACCGACCAGTCAACACTGCATCTTCAGAGCCGCATGATGAAGCCAGAACTAAAACTGGATGTTTCGGGTCTGGAAAATGAACGGGTCTTGGTTGGTCTCAGATCGTCTGAGCTAAATGACGGGATCTGATTTGAATACACACCTCTTTGTTTATAAGTCGTTTGAACCACAGTTAAAGGTCGTAACAATTCAGCTGTTGATGACTGCTTTTCTTAGACTTACACTTAAAATATAGTGTTTAACTTGTGTGTGCACTAATAACGTCGCAGTATAATGTATGATATTATACTATAATGTGGTATAATTATATTTGACATCATGTATTTACATGAAGGAATAAATGACATAATTTACTCTGTGTTTTTGTTGTACAATCTCACTGTAGATCTCTGATCGGCTTAAAATTCAAATAGTGGTGCTGGCTGACAATCTGACCTCCCTGTGGCACCATAATGCGAAAAAATAATTTGCCTGTTAATTTACCGTAAAAAAGTCTCATAAAATATGAATTGCAAAAGACACCACTTTCCTGCTCTCACCTGATCGTCACACACACACCTTAAGAAGTGTATTAAGATACATGTGGATCAGATAGCAGCGAACAGCAGTCGACGCAGGAGGACGGTCAGAAAGACAACCTGCCGAGGTGGGTGTTTTTTAATTAAACTGAAATAATTTAATAATATGTATTCATTTACTTAGAATTTTGATTTGAACGTCAGCATTCTTTTAATGTAAAAATGCACATTAGTGTTTATGACTGAAGAGCTCACGTTCGATGTCATGATGCTATTTTAGATCCTCTTTGCTAACGTTGTTTATGAATTAATATTGTTGATAACTTTGCAAAATCGTCACACACTTCATACACATTAAAATGGATGTCAAGTCTGATAGTATTTCTTTATGTTTTGATTTCTAAGTTGGTTCTTGAGAAATCATGAATTTAATTTCAACTCGTGAGCCCTTCAAGAACTTTTTATAAATCGTTTTTTGCGTTTGTTTTTAAGATCTATATTTAAAGACTTCTTATAAATCATTGCATGTAAATCAGTTAAATCACAAAAGTGAACCTCCGGACCTCCGGCTGCACAGAAATGAAGAAGCCCACTATCACTATTTTATTATTATTAATAATATTATTTTAATATAATAATATAATTATCACTAGTTTTATTTTCTGGAGGCTTGTTTTTTACATTTCCAATGAAACTGAATTGACTCTTGATGAGCAACCTTTTATGAGCAAGAGTATTTATTTGTTTTGTTTAACATTGTGTCTCTTCATCGCCTCTCCTCCTCCTCTTCAGGCCTCCATGTATGTAAACATGTCAGTCAACTCCTCTTCTTTTGCTGATCCCACCTCTCCTCCTCCTCCTCACCTGTCCTCCAACTCCTCCCTCCATCCTCTCCTCAAATGCTTCAGTTCCAGACCGAACATCTACGTGTTCTCTGCTTACTCCATCATCAAAACCCTCTTCCTCCCTCTCTTCATCGTTGTCCTCTACCTGGGACACCAACAGTGGAGGAAACAGCGCCACATTTCCACGGCTACAAGTCACTGTGACCTCTTCACCTATCACTCCATCGCCATGACTTTGAGCGAGTTATTGGGGTTCATCTTCTTCTCTTGTGGCAGCTACATCAACCTCCCAGAGGTGATGTTGGTAGGGATCAGCATCTGGTCTGTCGCCTCCTGCGGGCAGGCGGCATTTAACATCCTCACCTGTGTGGAGCGCTACCTGGCAGTTGTTCACCCCATCACCTACCTGGGACTGAGACAGGCGGGTGGGGTCAGGATCAGAAATATGAGCATTGGAAGTGTTTGGTTACTGAGCTTCGGATGGATGACTGTATGTAGCCTAAGCAGATATGAGTTAAGCATGATCTTGTATTTCTGCGTTATGGCTTTCTACGTAATTGTCATCTCTTTCTGCAGTATTTCGGTTCTCTGTGCTCTCAAACGTCCAGGGCCGGGGGAAGTGGGTGGGAACAGGGAGGGGGTTGACCAATCAAAGCAGAAGGCTTTCCACACCATCATGGCTATAATGGGAGTGCTATTGTTCAGTTTTGGGGGGAACCTGCTTAGCACTGTAATGTACACTTTATCTGTGCTTAGCGACAAGTGTGAGGTGTTGATGTACACAATCTGCTTCAATCTGCCCAGCAGGTTGGTGTTACCTCTGCTGTTTCTACGCCGCGCAGGAAAACTACAATGTTGTAAACAAAACACTGAATCAGAATGAGGTTGGGATTATATGTGAGAGTGTCATACCGTAAATTCTCAAATAAAAGCTGAGTTTTCATGTAATTCAAATAAATAACATGCTGAATTTGGATCTTGAATGACAGTCTGCTGTCATTGGTATGATTTGGTATGAGGCAAGAGTGACTGGGTGCCATTTAAAGTTTTAATGGTCGGATAGTCATAGATACAGGTAGATGTAGCGAATACCATGTACTTGGTCTTATCTAAATTTAAAGTAAGTATGATTAAGAAGGGATATCTGGAAACCATCAAAGGTAGACTGAAGATGGGAGAGAGCCTGGGTTGGAGTGGAATCAGGGACATATGAAATTGAGTCATCTGCATAAAAACGGATACTGCAGCACTGATTTGGGAGAATAATGTAATCTATGTATAATGTAAATAGTAATGGACCAAGAATAGACCCCTGCAGCACCCCATTACTAAATGCAAGATGAAACTGGCACAAAACTGTTGCATAATCCAGAGTGAAGACAATGTCAGCAATTACTGAAACTGTGGCTGTTACTGTGCTGAACACCAGACTGCCGACTGTAGTAAACTCAGTGCAGTAGACAACAGACAATATGTATAGACTGTTTAATGTTTGATTCACTGTAAAATTTCATGTTTGATGTATGACAAGCTTTTGACATCTTGAACACGATCCTGATAATGATGGTTAAAAAGGAACCAGTTTCGTGTCTCTGACCAGGGACAGAAAAGTAAAATGCAAAACAGACATAATGTTGTGTTTCCCAAAGCGCTCGGGTGCTGCTGTCCATTCAAATGAGAAAATAAAAGCAGATTCACTGTGTGCTTAATGCAAATGTTTGTGTCTGATCTGTGACTGGTTCATGATTGTAGAGTTCATTGAAGGGTCAAGAGAGCAAAGGGAGTAATCATGCAAATACCTGAATTAACACAAAGAAATTCACACCCGGTGGTAACATGGGATCTGTAAATGCGTAAATGCATGCAGAACACATCGGTCAGACCACATCTGGAGGTTTTCGAGCAGCTGTACTTTGTTTTAGTGCTAATTAGCAACTGCTAGAATGCTAACAGGCTAACCTAAGATGGTGAACATTGCAAACATTATACCTGCTTAACATCAGCATTTTATTTCACATTGTCATTGTGAGCATCTTGACATTAGCATTAAACTCAAAGCACCGCTGTGGTTCAGTAAGAGTCACCGAGCTGCTAGCATGACCATAGACGACTTGTGTTTTACTAACGTGTCATAACACCAGGTTTTGATTTCACCATCTGAAAGCCTCAAAACTGAGGCTGTCCAGACTGACAAGACTTTATCACAGCCATCTCGCATAGTTTGACATTCAATGAACTTTTAAGATTGTTGCCATAGCGCAGCGTTTTGGAGCCTTTACATAACGTGAAGAAGATTCATTAAATAGAGGAAAACACAATAACTCAAACTCTCACAGTTCTATTTATAGAAGAGAAAGTAAAAATATCAAACTGGTCCAGTGTCAGTGTCACGTCGCAGCTTCTGCCACCAGGTGGCTCTTCATGTGTGTTTTCAGACAGTGGCTCTGAGTAAAGCCTTTGTCACAGAGGGTACACTTGTATGGTCTCTCCCCGTTGTGGGTCCTCATGTGGACTATCAGGTACGTTTTGCGAGCACACGCCTTCCCACAAATCCCACAAACAAACGGTTTGAGGCCTGAGTGGACCGTCACGTGGTTATCCAAATTAACCTTTCGTTTGAAGCACCAGCCACAGTCCGGGCAGCGGTACGGTGTCTCCCCGGTGTGGACCCGCATGTGAACCGTCAAAGGTCCCTTGGTGGTGAATCCCTTGCCGCATTCGCCGCAGTGGTACGGCTTCTCGTTGGTGTGCGTTCTCATGTGGATCTGCAGCTGCTTGCTGGTCAGGAACATTTTGCAGCAAACGTCGCAGAGGTACGATCTCTCTCGGTCGGTGTGAATCTTCTCGTGTTGTCGCAGCGTCCCGGGAAGTTTGAAACGCCTCCCGCAAATCTCACAGCTGTAAGGTCTTTCCCCAGAGTGGGTCATCTTGTGGCGGGACAAAGATCTGTAGTCGCTGAGGGATTTACCGCACACGCCACAGAGGTGCGTCTTTTTGTTGGTGTGAGTCATGCGGTGAGCTTTTAACTGTTCCTTCAGTTCAAACACTTTATGGCAAGTGTAACATTTGTTACCCGCCTTATGGAGCTTCTGGTGATCCTCAAGTGACACCTTCAGTGCAAATGCGTAATGGCAAACATCACATTCGTATGGTCTCTCCCCTGAGTGGGCAGCCACATGCTCATCGAGGCTGAGAATACTGAGGAAGGACTCTCCGCAGATGTGACAGTCGTCAGTTTTGTGGTGACTTTGAAGATGATCCTTCAACGCCTCCACGGACTCTGAAATCTCTCCGCACACCCCGCAAAGACTCCCTGGGTCGTCCACGTGACTCCAGGCGTGTTTGGCAAACATGACTTCTGATTTGTGCAGAGCTCCGCAGACTTTGCAGGAGAGAAGAACATGGCTGTTGTCAGTCTTTGTCTCACCAGAACGTCTGGCTTTTTCTTTCTTTGACTGCACTTCAGAGTCACTTTCTCTCAGCTCCTCGTCGCTCCTGTCTGGTTTCCAATCGTCATCGCTTTCATTCGCCTCTCCTCTTTCTTCTTCCTTTTCAGTATCATCGCTACCGTCCCCTTTAGTCATCCCATGCTCTTCATCATCAGCTTCCTCCGTTTCCACGTCTTGTTGTTGTGATGTTGAGCTGCTGGACGCAAAGCCAACGCTGCTGCCTTCGACTTCCTGAACACTGCTGTGAGAACCAAGAGCAGAAATGAAGGGGAGAGAAGTGATGCGTTTAAAGTCTGTCTGATAATATGTTGCTGTAGCTAACACAACATTAAAGGTATGTGAACATCTTCTCTAATCAGTGGCTCCAGCAGCCTGAGCCACACCCATTTGATACCTTGTTTGCGGCCTGGTTTCGTCACGCGTCCACACGGCAGACGTGGACTGAGACTCTTCAGCGCTGTTGTCTTCTGTCTGTAGAGGATGAACCTCGTCCTCGCCGGCCTGCCGTTCCTTTTCTGTCTGGAAAAATAAAAAAAAACCTCACCTGGAATCTATCATTTGGAAAAAAAAGTGATGCCTGTTTTCAAACGGCAGAGAACTGAATCAAACGCTTGGAAGCAGAACGACAAACTACCTTCAGTCTGATGAAAAGCGTTGACTTCCCCCATCCTGTGCAGCTGTGGATCTGCTCTGGGGTCAGCGCCTTCAGCTTCAGAGGCTGTAATCTCTGTCTCTTGTCGGATGTTAAGATGTCGAAAGGTTTGTTGCCCCCGGACAGCTGAGGGAAGGTGGACTTAAGCAAGTCCAGGAAGTCTGCCTCCCGCAGGCCTCGAGGACACTTCAGCCTCAGCAGCGGACGCTTCTTCAGGACTGACAGAGGACAGACGGGCACAATGAAGTCAACGATCTCACAGGATCCGTTTTCACTTCAAATCCAGTTCTTGTTGATGAAGGTATCAGAATCCTAATCAGCATTTCTGTGAGCTTCACATTGAGAATTCTTCCCATCATTTGTTGTTATTTTTGGCTTCTGTCTAACAAGAAAATGTGCAAGCTGGAAAGTGTGTTGTGTTACTATGACAACCAGCGACGGCATGCTGTGTCAGGTCTGTGAATGTGGTATAACTGCAGGTTTAACAGTTTTTAAATAATGTTCATGTTTCTTAATGATTCATTTGGTTTTGATGTGTTTTTATGAACATGGTGAAACTTTACTCACAATGAACAGTAAGAAAACTGAAATGAACAAACGTTGCAGCACCTTTTTTAAGAACCTCATCCCCTACTTTTAACAATTACCATTGTTTGAGAGCACATCGGTCTGAGAGTCCTCCAGGATGCAGATCCTGAGGGCTACATGGTTCTGTGTTTCACTGATCGGAGATCTGCCAGGCTTTCTCTTCTTGTACTGACCTCTGGGGGGGAAAGACCTGAAAGATGAAGATTGGCTGCAGGTTAAATGAAAATGTTTGGGTGCTTGGACCCTGCTATACCTGCCTGCAGTTCTAGTTACACTTGAAGAAGCATCACTAATACATTTTATTGGACTAGAGATGCATGATATCTAATAATTTCCCTGGATAATGTTGCTGATACTGATTTTCTCCTCCATATGGACCAATATACATAGCTGATGGTAAAGATACAACAAAAGATAAGAAATATATAAATCATATTTTGAATTGTTCTGTGGAAAATAAAATCAGTAAATCAGGCAACATTATACCTACATAGTAATTACATTTTAAAATAAAAGAGAACAGGAAACTATTTTACTAACTAACTAAGACAAACCATATATTTCCCGTCTCATTCTCTTGTAAACTAAGAGATAACACCGGTTGTTCATAGGAACCTTGACGGAGTTTGATTAGTCGAGTCTTCCAGGTTCTCTGGATGCTCAGGGGACTCATCCTCCTCATCTTCACCCTCCTCTTCCTCAACAGGGCCGAGGCTCCTGCTGCGCTTCACACCTGCACAAAGGACAGAAATCAACCATTTCCACTTCAAATTTCTTAAATTGTGTGATTGTATGAGTTTTATTTTAAATATTTCAAGCATATTGTTTATCGTCTCACTGAAACAAACAGATAAATTGTTCCTTGGAGCAACAGAACAGGTTGAGTTCTGCTTTAGATTGAATGGTTGTTAAATCCTCTATAGACAGCACATTTGCCAAACTCCAAATACAAAATCTTCTATTCAAATTTCTCTCAGCTTAAGTTAAATTATACATTTGGGGAAAACATGATTCAACACCATTAAAAACAGCACTGGTGTCCTGCGAAATTCGGCATACACACAACAGCAAGACATATGGGAGAAATAGCCATAAATCTGCTGTCTGAGCCCACTGCAGCTTGGCGAAGCAGAGGACGCTGCACACGAAAACATGTATGCACAAGCAACACAGAAGTGAGACTGTAGCTTGTGCCTTTTCACTTTTAATAGAGAAATGGCTTTAAGGACGAGGACTGACTGGTGAGCCTGAAAGCGTAACTTAGCGTTAAAGTTCCCAAATTGCAATACGAGTCTGGGACGGGAATATAAAGATCACGTCAAATCCAAGCTAAATTTTGTTCTCGTTGGTCAATTAGAGTAATGCCGAATTGAAGAATAAGTCGTGTTGATTGATGAAACGTCTTAGCTTTTTATGAAAATGTGTTGATAACCAAGTGAATATTAAATTACAAGATATTTTAATGGAGTTCGACTTGACCGTGTCTCAACAAACCAGGACTTTGGAAATCAATGACCGACCTGCTTTGTTGGGTGTGACCTGAGGCTGCAGGAGGACCTCCAGCTGCCTCCTCTGCCGGTCGATCTCCTGTCTAAAGCCCGAAGCCTCCTCCTCGTAATCGGCTACGATTCTGTCTACAACCGCTAAGATTTCCTGGGAGGCAGCAGCGAGTCTCTCAGTAACAAACCCTCTCAGGAGCTCACCTTTAGACATGTTTCTGTTCAAACTGTAACCACAGTTTCAATAGTTTGTGGAAAATCTTATTCCACCCATGCATTGTTTACTAGCTTGACATGTTTCCGGCTTTGGTGCGTGCATAAATCTCATCCGGGTAGGAACCGAGACCTGAGACAGATGTTCCCCTTCTTCCTCCACTTCTTCGATAGAGAGGGAGAAAGAAACCTAAAATTACTTAGAAGTAAAAAATAAAAGTATCAAAATAAAAATTGTGTCAACTCATGTCCTTAGAAACTTGCTCGTGGTACACATTTAATCATTCATCTCTTCCCTTTCTGCCCCAAATCTTTTTTTAAATTTGAAAAGTTTTAAAAATGTTTTATTGACTCTAACAACACATGAAATTAGCCTTTAATAAAGTGAAATTTGTGTGTAACAGTTGAGGATCCCTCTCAGGTCATTAAAATCTCCAATTTTCCAGAAACAATACTGTCCTTGATGTCCTCATTGGCAGCGAGTGATGGAAGAAGTACTCAGATCTTTTAGTTAAGTAAAAGTACAAATACTACAATATAAACTATTATAAAGTCCTGTATCTAAAATCCTTCTTAAGGAAAAGTACAGAAGTATAAATGTATATGTATGATAGCAGTTTTTATTAGTCATTATTGCAGTAACAGGCAACAAACACAGGGGGAGCCCCTGCAGAGCAGCATGCTGTTAAACATACATTTATCATAGCAGAGAGAAAAGCAATGGTTTATCAGCAGAGACAGAATTTACAAACTACACATTTATTGCTCTAAAGAATGTAAAGTTTGTCCCGACGGTGGGAAGAACAGAAGACAGGTCATGTTGTTACAAATGTCCATCTCCTTTACTCAGGATCAGTGTCACTATCACTATCAGATCACTATTTTCAATGCAAAGTGCCTGAAACTTTATTTCTGAATGCAAAGTTTTAAAATGTTGCTGCTGTGCTACTCTTTCTCATTTCCCCCCCCCCCCTCCACCTTCTCTCTTTCTATTTTCACTGGCATGCTCGACTTCCTGGGCTTCTTCTTTGGCATGGGGTCACCTGACTCCCACCGCTGCTGCTGATTGGTCAGTGGGCTGGCGCAAGCCTCTCCTCGTTTGTTTGCCATGGTGATGGGGGTGGGGCCAGGGTGGCGAGTATGTGCAGTGTGGTTGGTGTGAAGGCTGAGCAAGTGTCTACGGCTTTCGGTTTTCTCCACCGCAGGAACAACAAGGGGGACAAGGGAGGGATGTGAGCCCAGTGAGGAGGCACTGCGAGCTGGGAGGAGTGGAGGGGGAGGAAGAGGCAGGGCCTGGGGGTGCAGGTTGGATCTGTAGGAGGAGTCACTCAGGGTGAAGTTATGGTTGGTGTCTTGGCTCAGAGTCAGGGGCAGAGGGTGAGGAGAAAGAGGAGGGGAGTCAGCTTGAGGGGGGGTGTCGTCCTGGCAGCCATGTTGTGGGCTTGAATGACTGTTTAACCCGTTTCTCAGGGTGTGTACGAGTACTAGTGTGCGTGCATCATCATCCTGTTGCCTCATCATCTCTTTTTCCCTGCACAAACGTGTGTGAGTGTTGTGTATGTTTTTACGAGCGTTTGGGTCTTTGTGTATGCTAGTGTGTAGCTCAGTGTGCGTGTTTCTGTGGGTGTGTGCGTCTCTGCTGGCGCCTGTGTGGAGCCGTGGGTTTGGGTTGGCGCTGTGCCGGTTTCGGCTGCGCAGCGAGCTAAAGACCATAGTGCAGCCCACCACCGTGCAGCGATGTTTGATCTTCAAGTGGACAGCGTTGTAGTGGATCTTCAGCGTTCCTGCACAAACAGAAGGAGAATGGTGGTCTTGTTAAGTTGTTGTTAAGATAAGATTGTTAACATGCATCATGAAAATGACAAACAAGATTCCTTTCTGACAAGATTCCTTTCAGCACGTCACAACTCGACTGTGGTCTTTTGTTTACATCTGAAGATTAGTGCAGGATCTTGGATTGAATCCTTAAGAACCCCAACACACAAAATCAGCAGCATATTTAACCCTGTGGAGCCCAAAGACACAGGATCAGAAGAGGATCTCAAGTTGAACCTTGTGGAACCCCAAAACAGAAGATCAGCAGATGACCTCTACCTGAACCCTGTGGAACCCAAGATCAGTAGCGGACCTCAAATTGAATCCTGTGGAACTCCAAGACTCAACATGAGTGAAGCTTGAAGATGCCTTCACTCTAAGTACTGGATGTGTAGTACTTCAATTATACTTTAATTAAAAACAGAAACCATAACATTCCTACCTTTGTCGTAGAAGCTTTTCCCACAAACGCCACAGCAGACCCTCCCCTTCCGACTCCCTGCGGGTAAAGGAGTAGGGAGGGAGCAGAGGGGAGAGGGGAGAGGACAGAGGGAGGAAGACGAGGATGGAAGAGGATGGAGGGAGGAAGAAAAGGAGGAGGTAGGAAGAGGACAGAGGAAGGAGGAGGAGAAGGATGGGAGAGGTTTGAGAGAGTAGGAAGAGGAGCCTTGCATCTTCGAAGGAGAGGAGGAAGAGGAGGAAATGGACAAATGGAGTGAGGAAGAAGAAGGGATAAGTGAGGAGTTTAAGGAAGGAGAGAGTGATGAGGTGCTCTCCTGTTTGGCCATGCCCCTGTGAAGGTCAAGCTCCTGGTCGTGGTGGAACCGGAGGCTCTGCCATATCGACCGGGCCGGGTTTGGCTTGTCAGGGTCTGCTTTGATTTTTAAAGCCGGTTCACCTTTCGATTGCTGCAAAATGAGATCATCCTCTTGCACTCCTCTTCCTCCTTCCTGCTTGTGTCTCTCAGCCAGTTTGGTCCCATTGGGCTTCCGTAGAAACTGTGTTTGCTTACTGGGAGGAACAAGATCCTGATAAAAGAAACACAAGGAGGAGGGGGTCACACTACGGGAAATGCTATGAATCAAATTCAAAGAACCTTTTCCAGGCTGTTGTAAACTATTGAGTTATTAGGATTATCATTTTCTCATTACAGAAAAAGGAAGGTTAGGAAACTTTCTGCTCAAGAATGAAGGAGTCAGACTGCTTGGAATAAAAATACCTTGTTGGGAGGAGCCAAACAGTGGAAGGCAGAGCTTGGAAAGTGGAAAGGCAGAAGCAAAGACTGTCCACCTGGAAAGTTTTCAAAATGGTGGACAGTGGCGTTGTGGTCAGCACAACTGTTATTCTTAAAACGGCAGACGCCGGTCACTAAACGTGAATCTCCTCCCGTGTTCTTGAACGTTCCTGGCGTGCTGGTGTTTGACTGGCAGCTCCTTGGGGCTCGGTGTGGCTCTGGATCAGAGAGGTGACTGACAGCTGCCAGGCACTGAAGTGTCATCAACTCCACTATTGGGCGTGTCTCGCCGAAACGAAGGAACTGTTTAAGGATGGGCAGCTCTTCTTCGGGGGTCACCATCAACCAGCGGTCCAACACCTTCCCACCAGGATACTGGAGAGAAATAAACCTCAGATGAGATTGGTGAGAAGCCTGCTGTCAGAAAGAAGGGCAAGATGCGATTGTTCCAATGGAGATAACGGCGCAGACATGAGCTTCGTAGGCTCCGTATGAACACAAGAAGTATAATATATACAATATATACTTAATGGTGTGGAAATACATCAGAATGTCTCATAAGAATTAGTACAGGTAAAGCTCATCAGACACTAGATTGATATAACACTGATTTAACATTCGTTTACCTGCAGCATGTACCCTCGAACATAATCCCCCAAACTCCAGCCCAGTGTGTGCAGTATGTGGCCGACCTGAAAAAGACAGAAAGTAATCTGTTAAACATCAAATTTAATCTATTGCAACCACATAGAAAATACATATTAAGACTGATTTGTGATATTTTCTCATATTTAGTTTATAAAAGCTTTTCTATTAGCTACTCTAAATGTTTCTACCAAACAACCAGGTGTACCTGTTCTGGGGTTAGGATGCTGTAGAGACGGTCCAACAGAATCTTTAGTCGAACAGGAATGGCCTGAGCTCCATATAAGACCAGGGAGCTCAGGTCAAACACCAGCCCAGGAAGGGCCACCTCCACTGGGCCGCAGCTGGAAGCTTGCTGGGCCTGAAACTGGAGCTTCTCCAAGGCTGGAGAGGAAGAGGGCGGCAATGAATCGTACCGTCATCTTCTCGTTGGTACATTGCCAACATTGTCAAAGTTTCCAGATTACATATAATGAAAAATGATAAGGATTACTATCCCAGGGAATACTTTGACAGTGAAATGAGACACTGTTTGAGAATGGCTGCACTTTTATTCATTTTTGTACGAAGTAAAAAGTTTTACTCGATATACCGGCAAGACACAGAGGCTTGAACGTGAGTGGACATCATCAGATAAAGGTTATACCTGAGTTACACTGTGATAACAATTATAGAAAATAAAATATGAACATGTGATGATATACACACACAATAAAATGTGTAAAATAAAAAAGGAGGATGGCAGGTGTGTGTGTGTGTGTGTGCAGATGTTCTCTCCAGATGCTCACAGTGATGTGATGACAGTGACACCTGACTTCATGTCACCGTAGCGACTGAACACATCTGCAGTGTGTGTGTGTGTGTGTGTGTGTGTGTGTGTCAGAGTCTAAAGTGTAACAGGAAGTCTAAAGAATCTGAAAACACAAGCAGCTCTAGTCTGGGCCGGAGCTCCCATCGATGACACTGAGGTATACATATATTAGGAATTTGGGAGGTTTAATGGTGTGATGAGAGATTTACTAACATATTACAAATGTTGGTTTGTTCTTATGCTGAATAACCAATTTGACTGTTTTTCAGGACACAAATGAAAGGGGTTTAATTTACAGAATCCATAACTGAACTGTTGAATGAATGAATAAATTGTGTAATTGAGTTAGTTGGCTGGTCAAAAATGTCTTCCAGCCCTGGTCCTACTTCATGATCAGCTACCTCATTTTGCAAACAAAGCATACACACGACAACCAGTGACTATGCCAGCTTGAATATTGCTTGTCCTTCCACCACACCATGTTTTCTGGTTATTTATGCCAGTGGCAAAAAAACTGTTTTGTGTATTGTGGGGACACAAATCTTTGGGGGACACCTGCATTGTGGGGACACAAATCTCTTGGGGACACCTGCATCGTGGGGACGTAAACCCGTTTGAACTCCTCTGTACACCTACACCATTGTGGGAGCGGCAAAGACAGTCCTCTCAAATGTTTAACCAGTTATCTTTAAATGCCGAAAAACATTCAGTTTCTGAGTTGAATTTGGTTTCAGGAAGGCTGTTAGAGTTCAGGGGAAACTGAAATGTCCTCACAAGTAATAACGCCAACTTATGTGTATGTGTGTGTCTTACCATGTGCCACCCAGCTGTGTCCACAGCGATCACATGACCTGAGTTGGACACTTCCTGGTTTGAAACACACACAGCTGCAGCCGGACGCTGTACACCTGATAGACTGGTAAACAGGACGGCACATAAACAGCCTTCATATGTTCCTGTCAGACAAAAACTTTAATGGCATTAAAGTTATTTGTAAAATGTGGTTTTGAGTTTTTCATATTTACACACAGTCTGTACCTCTTCGGTGTCGGGAGTCATCCTCATGTCTCCGTCCTGCAGTCAGAACAAGAACATCAGCTCAGCCTCCTGATTGGTCAAATAAAACTGAACCTCCTTCTGATTGGACAGTTCGGTCCTTTCAACTTATATGAATCTTTATGAAAAAAAGACAAATGTAATGATTTACTAATATTTAGGATATAACTGATATTTATTATATAAAAAATATATTTATTTGTTAGTTTTACATTCATTTGTCTTTTAGTTTATTGAGAGTAAACTCACTTTCTCAGAAATGATTCATCGTTGTATCTTAAATACATTTTATATTCTTATACACATTTGTGTTTTATAGTATATGTCATATTTTTATACTTATAGAACAATTTTGTTCAGTTTGTCTAGATTTTGTGTTTATTTTTATCACATTTCCAATCCAATTTTTAAACAATTAGTTTTTATCTTTTTTCTTTGATGAACGTCATCCACAGATAGTTATAAGACAATAATAATAATATATTTATTTATAGCACTTTCCAAACCAAAGTGCTTCAGAAGGCAATAAAAGCAAGATAAATGAAGCAAATAAAATCATTTCAATACAATTAAAACAGCCAAAAAAGATCAATATTGATACTGATCAAGGTGTATTAATATTGATGTTATTCATATAAATCCACACTAACCTGTCAGTTGTTAAATTCACCACTGATGACGATAACAGCAACCTTCTTCTTCTTCTTCTGTCAATTCTCCGTCTTCTACGTGTTCTTCTACACCTCCACAGCTTCTCTTCTGTATTTTCCTTTCTGCTTTTCTTCGTCCTTCTTTTCGTCTCGTCTTTATTTCTTCATGTCTTCACCATGTGTCTTCATGTTTCCTGTGATGATCCATCCTCTTTCTTTCCTCCTCAGTTCGCTCAGATCGTTTGCTTCTCTACTTTCTGTCCATCTCTTGACTATTAAACTCCACGTTTCTCTCTCCCTCCCTCTCGTATATATATCTATACACAGGGTTTTGTTCTTCTCCATCCTTTGACTCCTCCCTCTGACTGCGCTGAGTAGATGTCATTGGACGAGGAGTGATGCGTGGATGAACGTGTATGTTCAGTATCTTCCCTCCTTTTCCTTCCCCACTCAGTTTGGCAGATAATCATACTGATGATGATGGTGATGATGATGGTGTGTGTCTACCTTTTAACAACAACATAAGCTTCAAGTCAAAGGTCAGCAGGCAAAGGTAGTGAGGAAGAGAGGAAGAGGAGGGAAATACTCCTCCTTTCTTTTGATGCTTCTCAACTTGTCTCACACGTCTTGACCACTAACTCCTGTCTGTGTTGCGTTTGTGCTGCAGGCATCAGATGCAACGCTGCGTGCTGCCGTCATGTGTGTGTACACAGGAAACATCACAACACCACCCGGGCTACGATTTGTGGCAGGAGCTGCACATGCAGCGTCAGGCTCGTGTTTCACACATGAATGGGACAAAATAATGTGATCATGCGGCTCTTCTAGACTTTTCAAATGTTATTGGACTGCATGTCAAGTGTTGACGATAACAAAGAGACATTTCGGGGGATTCACCTGCTCTTTTTCCGATGATTGCGTTTGGGAAAAATGCTTTTTGGGCCAGTGTGCGTCATGTGATGACGTTGCAATACCCCGTACTGCCGCTACACCAACATCCCTTCACGACCCAGCTCCGTTCCTGGGGGCTTGGGTATCTGTCCTTGGTGTGTCCATCAGCCTCTGTGTCCCCCGGAAAACAGCTTCCCTCTGGGAGGAAGGTTCCCCCCCGAGGGTCAGATTGAATCAGGGTGACAGTAGGGCACCTGGCCTGCCGCCACACTCACGCAGATAAAAACCACAAGGTTAAATGAAGGACACAGTCATATTCTCCTGAATGTAAACACAAAACAATCTTCTCTAAATCTTTAAACTCACAAACTAACCCTGCTTGGAAAGATGAACCAAACCAAGTCAAGACCCAAGGTTGTTAAGAAAACTAGTTTTACTTTAGGTGTGCTGTAGTGTCGTGCGTACACTGTCACAGGTTCGATCCCCGCAACATTCCTGTCGAAGTGTCTCCGTGAAGAAAAAGAAAACTGCCGTCAAAAACAACAAAGAGACTGAAATCTGAAATTTGCAAGAAGTGACGACTTCACAGTTTTTTTCCCCGGAGCAGAAATGACCTGAAAAGTTTCTTATATTGTTGATGTGAGGTGTGCACACACACACACACACACACACACACACACTCAGAGTGGAGGTAGGGCTGTTGGACAGGCTTTGTGTCTGCTGGGAGCTGGTGGACCTCTTTCCTGTTTTGATGTCGTACTAATTAGAATATCAGACGATAACGTTGTTGGTGTGTGTGTGTGATCCCCGCCGTTCGCTGACATACTTCCCCACCAGAACCTCTCAAAGGACGCAGCAGCGGCACCACCTCCTCGCTGTCCTGAGTGTGTGTGTGTGTGTCCTGGTCCTGTATTCTTGGCTCGGTATTCTCTAAACTGACTGAACCAGGTCACGGTGTTTGTTCGACACCAAAAACAACAAAGCAGCAGGAGGAAACTCCAACACCTTCGATGTTTGAAGCATTGGACATCATCACTGCGGCCTCCATCGGTGCCCGGGGACGTTTCACCACAATAACACGAGTATGCAGTCTTAAAAATCCTCTTCAAACATCAACACATGTTCATGAGAGCGGCCGGCAGTGACTCGATCAGATCTGCCGACGCCTACTGACCCAGACTGGGATGGACTTGATCGGTCTGATCTAAAAGACAATCAGCCAGGTCGCTTCTCCCTACCTACTCCCTCCACCCCAAAGCACTCCCAGGCCATCTTGGGTGGAGGCCACAACAGGCACAGACGGTTATTTAACAAGCCTTAAAGCACCAGTTCACTCCATCAAAACAACTTCTGTAACCCCCTACACCTTGGAGACATTGGATTTGGGGTGGGGGAGGATGCACAACAATAACTTTCTGAAACCCAAAATCTCTTTTCTAGCGTAGCCAAACATTCCTTTAAAAAACAAGCGTTCCCATCCCGCTGGGCTGGCAGGAGCGGTTTTCCCTCTCTGTCGCTTTTCTGTCATTTGTCACCTCAAACGTCGGCTTCAGGGGCTCCGGAGGGGGATTTTACATGACTGCAAGGCTCTCTGAGTGTGTGGAGAATATTATATATTTAACAGGACATTTTAGGGGTCTTTAGCGTCTGTCCCCTCACATATGGTTTGACTGTCTGAGCGTGTCTCTTTCTACCCCCCCACTCTTCCCATCCTCCCCTCTTTCCAGTCCCTTATCCCACCCCTCTGAGTTTGTGTGTGTGTGATCCCGCCCCCCTTTATATCTGTGTCATTATTCGTGTGAGGGTTTCTCTTTGTAGCAGGTCCAACTTGGCAGGGATGCAGTCGCTGTTGGGAAAAGTGTGTGTTTAAGTGTGTGTGTTGTCACAGGTACAACTAGGACAGCAGGCAGGGAGGAACAAGGACTCGCCCAGATGAAACATAAAGTTTTTGAAATTAAAACCGTGGTGAATATTCATAAGGGAGATCCAGAACAAAAACAGGACTCTGACATTTCTTGATGAATTCTTTTTGTACTTTTGTTTTCTGTGGACGTTCTGGCTTTAGTTTTTATTCTTTTTCTAATGAACATCAGGCTTCAACTTGGAAAAACAAGTCTGATGATGGAAAAACACAAGTTTCAGCGTGCGTGTCCACCACTCTGCACAGCTCCGATGTTCAATGAAAGGACCCCCCCCCCCCCGCCTTTCAAATGTTTAATCCTGTTACAATTTTGGGAGTGAGCAGAGGATTAAAGTCCCTCGCTCAAAGAGTTCAGATGTAACAAAGTGACGATGGCGTGTTTGAAAGGATAACATGGGATTAAGTCAAGTGTCTACCCTTCTCCTCCTCTCCTTCCCGCCTTTACTTTCCTTCTCCAGCTGGTCTTCAGTCACCAGAATTCAACCCAACTGAAAACCCAGGGGGTATTTTGGGGTGACACGTCACACATTACGTCGGGATTTGTCAACCATCTGTAGTAACCTCCTGTTAACACCACAGCAACCACCTCGCCAGGCCACGCCAGCCACCCAGAACCACATGGCATAAAGGTTGTGGCGACCAACCGGCAACATCAACATCCACAGATCCCGTCCTGGTCCGTAAGTTAACAAGAGAAGTCAACAGCACACGACGCCTGGGTTTACTCTCGTCTGGTCAGCAGAAGACATTTTTCTTCAGGCTTTTTATTGACCGTATCCAGAGATTGTTTTAGTAGGTTAGCCGTAACCACAATCTTGCCCCAATCTTAACCATCCCCAAGTCGTCGTGCAAATATTGTAGGAAGATAACGTTTTAAAAACGTAATCAGGGACTTTGCAGAAACATTGAATATTGAGGTTTTATCCTAGCAGGGGATGATTATAATGGACTTGTACGTACGGTATGTGTTTTATCATCGAGTTGTGACCGTCTGCCTCTGCATTTAATCTGTTTTTCAACCCATTAAGACTTCATGTTGCGGGAGGTTTTAAACGCGGAGCCAGAGGCAGTTAAAGTCTGTGATCCTGTTGTGTCGCTCGGCGCTGGAGCTTCTCTTTGTTTCGGGATTATATGTTTTATCCTCGGAGGGAATTCATCACTTCTCAGCCTGCTTCAGATTTGTCACTTACAGCAGGACGTACAATCTGAGAAGCTGCTGGTTCATCAGGAATTAAACTTAATCTGTCGTTTGAGAGCGGGACAAACTCTGACCGCAACGCCGGACGTCTCCTGTTGAACAAAGCCGTCACTTCTGCGCGTGACTAAACGGAAACACTCAGAGTCAGCTGTCCTGTCTGTGATGCTAAGCTAAGCTAGCCACCCCTTTGAAAGCGACTGACAGGAGAGTCAACAAATGAAGAAAGAGAGCAAGAGCTTCAATGCCCCCCCCCGCCCCCCTGCCCCCCCACTGTCCGCCAGTTACTGTCAACGTACGAGGAGAGGCAAAAGTTTTCCGTCCACGCCACCATTTTCTTTCACTCAGTGAAGCTTTTGGGCCCAAAAAATTATTTTCAAACACAACCAGAACAAAAAACAGCTGTAAAACAAAAGAATATTTACTAAAAGTCACAAAACTCTGATTATTTTTCTGATCTCTTCTCTCCTGTCACTCTAAAATATCGATGGCTACACGCAGACAAAAAACTAAGAATGGTGATGTTACGTGAAAGACTTCTCCATTCATGCTGTGGACAAGTGGTTTTTCACGGGGGGGGGGGGCATCTTAGTTTACTTAAATTATCAGATTGATTATCACTGAGAGCCTCCATCAGTTTTCTACGTTCATCCATCCGACAACAGAAACACACAAACATGTCGATATATATATATATATATAATATATATATAAATATATAATATATATATATAAATATATAATATATATAATAAATATATATATATAATAAATATATATATATATATATATATTATATATATAGAGAGAACAAGACGCAGGTTGAAAGGAAACAAACATCTCCTGTTCTCCTGAATCAGCACAAGTCTGTGTGTGTGTGTGTGTGTGTGACAGCAGATTAAGTCGCTTTGTAAAAGACGTCTCAACACACACACACACACACACACACACACACACACACACACACACACACACAGAGCCTGAGGGTGTGTGAACGTAAGGACGTTTTTTTGCGTTCACACTTTAATAGAAATCCACGGAGGCAAAGACAGACACACATGCTGCCTGAGGGGACACACACACACACACACACACACACACACACACACACACACACACACACACACACACACACACACACACACACACACACACACTGCTGATGCAGCAGTAGTCAAATGTTTGTCGTATTTTTCTTCTTCTGGTTGAAAACTTTTCTCACTTTGTTCGTCCACGTTTCTACATTTGCATCATCTTTGGCTCCACTTACACATTATTAGTATTATTATTATTATTATTATTATCATTATTATCATTATTATATACAGACACTTTCATTGACACTAACACACACACACATTCAAAGGCCAGTTTATTAGGAACACTGAGCTAAAAGTGATGCAGTCCTCATAATGTCAGTAGTGCTTTCTACTGAGTTTGTAACATGTTGTCATATATATGTTACGTAATATGTCGACCCTCATTGATGTATATGGGTGGACAAAATAGTAGAAACACCTCCCAGTAACACAGCCTGTGTTGAACTCACTGGAGCTGCTTTCCTTCAGTCTGGAGGAAGTATTCAGATCCTTTACTCAAGTAAAAGTACTAATACCACACTGAGAAAAGACTCCACTACACGTCACAGTCCTGCATTCAAAACCCTACTTGAGTAAAAGTACATAAGTATTATTTAAGTACAAGTACCTAGTAAATGTACTTTTTCTATCGGCCCAAGACGCGTGAAGTGACCAGGTGTAAACATCTGTTTTCCTTTATTTCAGTGTGTTTGCACTTTAGTAACCAGATTAATGTCAGCTGATAGTTTTAAAATGTAAACGAGAAACCTGGTTTCTCTAATCTGCCCGAGTTAAATCTGATCTCAGGTAGGTTCCTCCTGCAGGACGCAGATTTCTCTGTAAAGAAGTGAACGAAGAGAATCATTAAACGCAGCGATGCATTCTCGTATTTAAAATATCTGAATTAAACTGAAACCTCAAGGAAGACATAAAATAAAGAAATACAGGCTGCATGTTTATTCACAGTAACCACTTTAGTGCATGGAATCAAACCGGCGACGCTGAGGTCACATGGAAGGTTTTGGACAGTTTTCTGTTTTTAGATATTCTGAAGTTAACGAGAAGAGGAGCAGAAATATTTTACTGAAGGTTAATAACAACTCATACAGTAACCAGCTGCTGGCCTGTCACACACACACACACACACACACACACACACACACACACACACACACACACACAGCTGGTTGGTGACAGACAACTGAAAACCATATGGTCGTCTGGGGGTGTGTGTGTGTGGGTGTGTGTGTGTGTGTTGAAATACAAACCACCATATTGAAAAACTCTACATTATATGAAAACAGCTGATTCAACTGTTTTGATTGTCTGGACGTTTGCTGATGAACAACTTGATATCTGTCCAGGACTCTCCAGGACTCTCCAGGACTCTCCATGTCCTCAACACACAAGAATCCCAAGACTTTTCCATGACCTTCCAAAACTAAAACTTCGCTTCCACAACCTGAAACTGGCTTCAGAAATGTTCCCAGACTTTCACTGTCTGGAAAACAATATTCCAGGATCTCCAGGACTGTGTTCAAGCTACATGTCGTCATGGAAACAGGTGAAACTACAACAGGAAGTGTGCAGTTCTCACTTCCCGTCTGTCTACCTTCTCACGTGTCCTCCTCTGTTCTTCTTCACGGCTTTCTTCTCCTTCGTTTTGGCTCTGTGGGGCTTGGAGAGGGGAGCCGAGGGGGCGGGGTTTGTCTGGGAGGGGGCGGTGCTTAAACAGACTGATGGCTCCTTTGACAAATCAGAGAGGGGAACAGGTTGAGGGGTTTCCACGTTGGCAAACGGAAAGGTTTCAGGAAACTCCGCCACCTGAAAGACAAAATTTTATTTGATTGTATTTTAGAACACAAAACAAAATCATCTCAAGTTTTTAAAAAAAGAATCCAAGTCCATATCTTTGAACTACTTGACTGTTACAAACACGCATGTACCACTTGTTTCACCATAACGATGTTTAGTTTGGTCCAAAAAGCAGAAAATCCTCACATAGAAAGAGCTGAAGCATTCACTTGATAAACGAGTGTTTAATTAACTGATTGGCTAATCAATTAATCAACTAATCGTTTCAGCCCTGATAAAAAAATACAAAATGTATTAACATCTCACAGGGACGTAGGCCAGGTTGTCACGGAGACAGGCGTCCTGCAGCTCGCTACGCAACGCGGTCACATGACTGCGGTGGGCGGAGACTTCCTGCTCCAGCCAATCAATCCTGGAGCTGCAGGTCTGATAGAGCTGAGAGAAGGAGGAGAGAAGACTCTACAGACAGAGAGAGGGAGGGAGGAGGGAGGGAGGGAGGGAGAGAGGGAAAGAAGGAGGGAGGAGAGAGGGAAAGAAGGAGGGAGGGAGAGAGGCAGGGAAGGAGAGAGAGAAGGAGAGAAGGAGGGAGGGAGGGAGAGAAGGAGGGAGAGAGGGAGGGAGAGAGGGAAAGAAGGAGGGAGGAGAGAGGGAGAGAAGGAGGGAGGGAAGGAGGGAGGGAGGGAGAGAAGGAGGGAAGGAGGGAGGCAGGGAAGGAGGGAGGGAGGGAGAGAAGGAGGGAGAGAGGGAGAGAAGGAGGGAGGGAGGGAGAGAGGGAGGGAGAGAAGGAGGGAGAGAAGGAGGGAGAGAGGGAGGGAGGGAAGGAGGGAGAGAAGGAGGAAGAGAAGGAGGAAGAGAAGGAGGGAGGGAAGGAGGGAGAGAGGGAAAGAAGGAGGGAGGGAGAGAGGGAGAGAGGGAGAGAAGGAGGGAGGGAGAGGGAGAGAGGGAGAGAAGGAGGGAGAGAGGGAGGGAGGGAGAGAAGGAGGGAGGGAGAGAGAGAAGGAGGGAGGGAAGGAGGAAGTTAGGGAGGGAGAGAGGGAGGGAGGGAGAGAAGGAGGGAGAGAGGGAGAGAAGGAGGAAGAGAAGGAGGAAGTTAGGGAGGGAGAGAGGGAGGGAGGGAGAGAAGGAGGGAGGGAGAGAGAGAAGGAGAGAAGGAGGGAGGGAGGGAGAGAAGGAGGGAGAGAGGGAAAGAAGGAGGGAGGAGAGAGGGAGAGAAGGAGGGAGGGAAGGAGGGAGGGAGGGAGAGAAGGAGGGAAGGAGGGAGAGAAGGAGGGAGGGAAGGAGGAAGTTAGGGAGGGAGGGAGGGAGAGAAGGAGGGAAGGAGGGAGAGAAGGAGGGAGGGAAGGAGGAAGTTAGGGAGGGAGAGAGGGAGAGAAGGAGGAAGAGAAGGAGGAAGTTAGGGAGGGAGAGAGGGAGGGAGGGAGAGAAGGAGGGAGAGAGGGAGGGAGGGAGAAGAGGAGGGAGAGAGGGAGAGAGGGAGAGAAGGAGGGAGGGAGGGAGGGAGGGAGGGAGGGAGAGAAGGAGGGAGGGAGAAGAGGAGGGAGGGAGAGAAGGAGGGAGGGAGGGAGAGAAGGAGGGAGGGAGAGAGGAGGGAGGGAGAGAGGAGGGAGAGAGGAGGGAGGGAGAGAAGGAGGGAGGGAGAGAGGGAGGGAGGGAGGGAGAGAAGGAGGGAGAGAAGGAGGGAGGGAGGGAGGGAGAGAAGGAGGGAGAGAAGGAGGGAGGGAGAGAGGAGGGAGAGAGGAGGGAGGGAGAGAAGGAGGGAGGGAGAGAAGGAGGGAGGGAGAGAGGAGGGAGAGAGGAGGGAGGGAGAGAGGAGGGAGAGAGGAGGGAGGGAGAGAAGGAGGGAGGGAGAGAAGGAGGGAGGGAGAGAGGAGGGAGGGAGAGAGGGAGAGAGGGAGAGAAGGAGGGAGGGAGAAGAGGAGGGAGGGAGAGAGGGAGGGAGAAGAGGAGGGAGGGAGAAGAGGAGAGAGGAATAAACTGTGAGTGGATGACTGGATGAATGGACGGAGAAAAGAGAACAATGAAATCATGGATGAAAGAAAGACAGTCTTCCTCCTCTGTTACCTGGCACGCTGCCACCTCAGGAGCTCCCATGATGCTCTCTGTTCCACTCAGCTCCAGGTGTTCCCCAGGTAACAGCAGGGGGCGGGGCTGAGCTGACAGGGAGCGACGTGATTGGGCGAGACTTTCTTTGAGCTGAAGGCCACACAGCATTGTGTTAGCAGATCTGTAAACTGTGTGTGTGTGTGTGTGTGTGTGTGTGTGTGTTCACCTCCTTGTAGCTCCTCTCTGCAGCCTTCATGCTGCTGATCAAACAGTCCTTACGTCTGGGGAAGACAGAAGACACCGTACTTGTTAGGAGGTCTTGTCCCTCAAAGTGAAACTTAAGAGATCGACAGCAGGTGTGTGTTACCTGGCGGCGTCCCTCAGCTCGTCCTCCACCCGCTGCAGTCTCTCCTCCAGCTGCTTCCTCTCCCTCTGAACCCCCGACAGGTGCTTACCCAGAATCCTCAGCGAGCGCTCTTTCCGGCTCACCTCCTGCCGAGCCTCCAACAGAGACTAGAGAGTAATAAAACATTAGTACAACATTAGTACAACCTTATGTTACCTGGAATTATACTACATCATGTGGGCCGAGGGCAGAGATGGGTGTGTTTCCCACGGCTGGTCGTGAGAAGGTGCAAGACAGCAGTTTACCACACTCACATTAAATATGCTCTGCTCTGTTACCGTAACTCAGAGGTCTGTAAAGTCTGTAAACCTCTGTAAAGAAACTGTTATGTAATCACTGGATTCAAATCAAGCCTTGAAAGCGTACCTGTGTGGTCTGGCTCAGAGTGTGTTGTGTGCTGGTCTGCTCGGTGCTGTGTGTGTTGACTCGGAGCTGCAGTTTGTGCAGCTGGTTGGTCTGTTCCTGGATGAGTATCTGGGCTTCCTGTTCCCTGCTCAGGGCCTGACGGAGCTCCACACACACAGTGTTGAACCGCTCTGCGGGGACCTGCACACACACACACACACACACACACACACACACACACAGTCAGTCAGGCGTGTGTGTTCATCAGACAGTCAGTAAAAGTGTGTGTGTGTGTGTGTGTGTGTGTGTGTGTGTGTGTGTTGAGCCTCACCGTCCTGCAGCTCTCCTCTCTCTCCTGCCGCAGTCCTCTCTTCAGATTGGCCACCTCCAGCCTCAGGCTCCGCCTCTCCACCTCGGCCGAGTGCAGTCGTTGGCTGAAGAGCAGGAAGTGCTGCTGAAGGGCGGACACCAGGGCCTGATGGGAGGACACACACAGAGGTCAAAGGTCAGCTGGTGAAGATAAAATGCTGATACTAATACCTCAGCCCATACTACTATTACTGTGTTTGCTGCTAGTATTACAACCATCACCACCATTATATTAATAAATAAACACACACACGGTAACGCAGACGTACATCAGATATTTGTGTGTGTTGTTGAGTGACCTTCATATCGGGCCGTGGAGGCGTCCGTGTGTCCTTGTCCACTCTGCAGGGAGACGCCACGTCTGATTGGTCGAGAAGGTGATCCAGGAGGCGGGACAAACCAGAACGAGCTGCTGACATCACGTCTGGAGGGGAGGAGCCTACAGAGTCAGAAAGAGACAAACTTCCATGATGGCAGAACTGACCCTGTACGCACATACATACTGTGTGTGTGTGTGTGTGTGTGTGTGTGTGTGTGTGTGTGTGGTTACCAGTGTGTGCTAGCGCCCCCTGCAGGTCGGCCATGCAGGACACAATGGTGGAGGAGAGGCATTTAGAGCGAAGCCAGCGAACACACACACCTTCACGACCTTCATCACCATCATCATCATCATCTTTATCTAAAACACAAAAGAAATAAACAGAAACAGAAATTAATTCAACTGATGGTCGTTTTAATCTTTGATCTTTCAGGCAACTACAGTTTCATTTGCTCACATACAAACTACAGCAGAGGAGAGGTGGACCTCCTACCTGAGCTCGGCCTGTCTTGACCCTTCTGTGTTGCCGTAGCCGACTCCCCACAGACACACACAGCTGGAGCGCCGCCTCCTCTCTCCAGCCGTAACAACACTGTTGTCTTTTTGGCCAGTGCACTCCACCTCCTCACCGCCAACACCACACACACACTCCTCCTCCACCGCCTCACCGCCCTGCTCCTCCTTCTCCTTTCCTCCTCCTCCTCATCTTCCTCACCTCCCAGAGCTCCGGCCAGCCTCCTCACCTCCTCCTCCAGCACCTCCCTCTCTGCCAGTCGTCTGGACAGGAGTGTTTTCTGGTTGGAGAGCGTTTGCAGACGGCGGTGAGTGTGTTTCAGAGCCCCGGCCAGCAGAGCGCAGGCCGACAGGAAGGAGGCCGACTCCCTGCGGCTTCGAGAGAGGAGGCCCTGGAGCTGGGAGAGGCCGGAGGTCAGAGAGGAGCCGTGAAGCTCCAGAGAGGAGGTGCGATCACGGAGGGAGTCGCACTGAGAGCGACACAGCTGAGAGAGAGAGAGAAAGTACATTGACTTTCTCTGAGTTCTGGAACATTTGAAGTCCTTGTGATCACCAATGAACATAACTGTTACTTGCAGCCCTTTTGAACGACCTCTTCCTTTGTAAAATTTACAGATATTGATAAAAAACTGAATCAATATTCAGAGTCACAGTCAGGACCTCGGAATCTATAAATCCAATATTGCTGTTATATTTATATATTGTTTTCTCTACTTCTGCAGAACAGCTGCTGTAAAGTGAATCTCTCCTCTTGGGGACAATAAAGTTGGAAGTGATGATTTCAGTTTCTGTCGTCTCATCACTTCATGGAGAAGTTGACCAAAGCGACAGTCGACTGAAAAACTTCCTCCTTCATCTTCACAACCATCATCAGCTCCTCAGCTCTCTCTGCTGATTCAGCTCTGAGCGTCTCTGTCGCTGGAGGGAGAGACGACTGACTGCAGATCAGATTGATAAGAAACAACAACACCTGAGGGATGTGTGTGTGTGTGTGTGTGTGTGTGTGTGTGTGTGTGTGTGTGTGTGTGTGTTACCTGCAGCTCGTTCTGCAGCTGTGTCACAGTGTGTGTGTGTTGGCTGCTCCAGGCTTCCTCCCTCCTCCTCACACTCTCCTCCAGACGAGACAACACACACTCTTGACTGCGCTGCAGCTCACGCACACACACACTCTTCTTCTCACACACACTCTGCAGGTGGGCGATCTACAGAGGGAGGGGGGGAGGCTCAGATCAGCAGGTACGCAGGTACAGGTGAGCGTGACAGTTATGCTGCATTCACGTCAAATCGTTATTGGTATCTGCCTCAAGAATTTAGCATGCTAACATGCTAATGCCAAATGCAAAAATACATACTAACATGTTAGCGTGCTAAATGCTAACGGTATTGTAATTACATAACAGCTTTTGACAATATTTTACCATCTTTTAGGAGAAGCATCAAACCTCAAACACACACACACACACACACTGTTCACCTTGTCGTTGGCCCTCCGGAGGTCAGAGGTCAGCTGGTCAGCCTGTTCGTTGATGACGTCACACAGCTCCTTCCAGGTGAACTTACCCAGGATGCTCTGGGGCTGATCAAGGAGGACGCAGCCGGCCAGCAGGCGCTGATAGAGACAGTAGAGGAAGGACAGACGGACCTAACACACACACACACACACACACACACACACACACACAGTGGGATGCAGTTTTATAGGATTCACTCAGCATCATAAACAGTTTAATTAAATGTTCCCAACATAACGACATTAAACTGCTCTGTAGTTCAACAACACACAGGGAGGACGTGGGGGGCGTAAAGACAGAGGGGGAGAAACAAAGAAATGGAGGACAGGAAGTAGAGAGGGATAGGAATACACTCAGGCCGTCGTCTATTCTGTACATAACAGTTAGGAAGTTGCCAGTGGATTACCACACCAGACTCTTCAGGATTTTTATACAATTCATAAAAAAAGAAATATATAAAATAAATGGACATAAAGTGTTTATAATCACCTTTGACTCTTTCTGGTAGTGGTCAAC